>NC_073392.1:2702500-3002500 GCF_028641065.1 Leucoraja erinaceus | reverse complement strand
ATTATCTTAACTGCCTGAACACTCCTTTTTTGGTGAAGTGCTGCACAAAGACATTAACAACAGAAATGCTCCTTCTCTCTCCTCTCGCTCTCTCTCCACCCCCCCCCCCCAGACAACAGGCCAATAAACATTTCCAAACCATTCACTGTGGTTTCGTTATTTTATAAATGGACATCAAACAAATCTAGAAATTCACAGTACCGACAAGTACAATAATCTGTTATATGGAAAGATGTTTCTGCAAAGGGAACATAAGTCATTGCAACTGCCATGCTTGGAAGATATTTGTGGGGTGTAGAGAAGAGAGAGAAAGATTTGAAATATAAACTAAAATGTGCTGTTCAGAGCAGCTTTATTTTTATATGCTTCACTGGGAGATTTACATATTTTAAACTTGGAATATAACTTTGTTAATGAAAAATTAGTGACTTTGTTTTAAGTGATGAATTAAAAAAAAAAAAAGCCTAAATAATTCTACCATTATGAAGTGACGCATCAAATTCAGATACTCCCAGCGAACGTGCGCTCTCTATGAATGAACTGACCTGGACCATACATCCAGGTGCAATGAATTCATGGGAAAGCACAAGGAACTGCAGATGGTGGGATCGTGAGCAAAACACAAAGTGCTGGAGGAACTCAACAGGTCAGGCAGCATCTCCAGAAGGCACGCTCAACGTTTCGGGTTGGGAGTTACGAGGAAGGGTCGCAACGGGAAACGTCTCCTATCCATGTTCTCCACAGATGCTGCCTGACCCACTGAGTTACTCCAGCACTCTGTGAAACGTCACCTATCCATGTTCTCCACAGATGCTGCCTGACCCACTGAGTTACTACAGCACTCTATGAAATGTCACTATCCATGTTCTCCACAGATGCTGCCTGACCCACTGAGTTACTCCAGCACTCTGTGAAACGTCACCTATCCATGTTCTCCACAGATGCTGCCTGACCCACTCCAGCACTGAGTTACAGATGCTGCCTGACCCGCTGAGTTACTCTGTGAAACGTCACCCATCCATGTTCTCCACAGATGCTGCCTGACCCACTGAGTTACTCCAGCACTCTGTGAAATGTCACCTATCCATGTTCTCCACAGATGCTGCCTGACCCACTGAGTCACTCCAGCACTCTGTGAAATGTCACCTATCCATGTTCTCCACACAGATGCTGCCTGACCCACTGAGTTACTGAGTTACTCCAGCACTCTGTGAAACGTCACCTATCCATGTTCTCCACAGATGCTGCCTGACCCACTGAATTACTCCAGCACTCTGTGAAGTAGGATTGCAATTATATATTTGCCTCCATTGTAGTTTCAACAGAAATGTTTGTAAGTGTTGCTGCAAATATATAAAAAGGACATGTAGATAAACCCTCAGGATCTTTAGATTTGTCAAACCCATTTAAATGTTGTCGACGAGTACTCACTGTACATTCACTACAATATGCATTCTGCACACTGTCACAAATCTGTAATCATTTAACACAGACAAAATCCATGTTTGGTTAGCAAAAGCTTGCTCTCACAAAATTCGCAAATCACTAAGCAAAAATTTGCAATTGGGAATAAAGTTAGCTCTCTGGAATTTATGTGGAAAAGTAAACAAAAGCAAAATTGATTAAGAAAGAACTGCAGACGTTGGAAAAATCGAAGGTAGAAAAAAAATGCTGGAGAAACTCAGCGGGTGAGGCAGCATCTTTGGAGCGAAGGAACCTATTCCTTCACTCCATCAATGCTGCCTCACACGCTGAGTTTCTCCAGCACTTTTATCTAAAAGCAAAATTTCATTCAAAAGCAATTTTCATTCCCGTGCAGATGATGAATTGTGATGTGGGCCATTTTAATCGGGTTACAACTTCCCAGCTCCCTCCTCAATGTAGGGGTCACCTGATTTGGCAACCTTGCCGAGGGGTGAAAATTGACTGGGGTTGAAACGCTTGCTTATTTGCAAGTAGCGCCTCTAACACCACAGTCATTCTTGCTTTTGAGGGAGTGCAGCGTAGGTTTACAAGGTTGATTCCCAGGATGCTGAGAGAATGGAGCTGCTGGGCTTGTATACTCTGGAATTTAGAAGGATGAGAGGACACCTTATTGAAACATATAAGATTATTAAGGGTTTGGACACGCTAGAGGCAGGAAACATGTTCCCGATGTTGGGGGAGTCCAGAACCAGGGTCCACAGTTTAAGAATAAGGGGTATGCCATTTAGAACGGAGACAAGGATACAAAACCTTTACCTTATCCAATTCAAAATAGCATAATGCATAAGTAATAATTTATTTTAAGATTCATGACCTAATCCGCCTCAGACTTAAATCACCACTGTAAAAAAAAAAAAAAAAATCAAAACCCAAGGCAAATTCAGGAAAAAACAAATGGAAAACGGAGTTGAGTACTCCAGCCATCCACTTTAAACCACTATTGTAGACTAAATGGTAGACACCGATTGACCAAGCTTCATTCTGGCTCATGGTTCAGAATGGTCAGGTTTCAGGCTCCTTATTTACCTGTTAGACCTGGAAAATTCAATGATTGTGGACAAAGAACTCACCAACAATCTCTTCCCAGAATCAGAAAGAAAACATACATGCCCTGGGAACAACATGAAGGACAACACTAAAGCTAACTATACTCCATCATAAATTATTTTCAGGAGAAGTTACAATTTAACTTTAGCACTGACATCAACTTCTATAAGTATTTCAACAATTGTGAGTTTAGATGGGCATCTTGGATAGCATGGACAAGTTGGGCCAAAGGGCCTGTTTCCGTCGAACGACTCCATGTGCTGGCAATGGAAATCTTTGATGATGAGGTATGGTCAGAATTTGCCACTTTACACCATAAATACAATTAACCACCACAACTGAATCAGTAAAATGTCAAATGCAGGAATCACCTAATAGAAATCCTTAAAAAAAATTTAAGTCGGAAACTGGAAATTTCCCTCTCAAAGTCATCAATTTCTCTTTTAGTTGCATACAGTGCGCTATTCACGGCAATGGCACACAACTTCAAATTGTTGGCTTCAAAAAGGAACAAGGATAAACAAAGAACTAGAAGCTTAATTTTCCTTCTAAATTAGCTTACAATTTAAAATACTTAAGCTTTCAGTTTTAAGTCATTCTTGATATTATGGAATCATTCCAATATCATGAACTGCTAAATATTGATGTTGTGAACATTTTTTTCTGAACCCTAGAATATCAACAGTGTAAATCATACGTGTACTCACTCTTGCACTGAATGAATTGTTGCAATAGCTCAGAGCAGTTCCCTCCACTCTTTAGTAGGAAGTGCTCTATTAGAAAGAAAGAATCTTCAATTAAGTACTTGGATAAAGTGTGTGGAAAGGAACTGCAGGTGCTGGTTTATGCCAAAGATAGACACACAAAGTGCTGGAGTAACACAGCGGGTTGGGTAGCATCTCTGGAGAAAAAAGGATGGGGGCGTTTCGGGTCAGGACCCTTCTTCAGACACAGAGTCCGAGGTGCAGCAAAGAATGCCACAGGAGGATCCGTCTTCCCTGTGGCTATCAAACCGTACAACTCTCTCTCCCCCCCCACCCCCACCCCCCCTTCTATCGTGGGGTAGACTGATCTCCCCCCCCCCCCCCCCCCCCCCCCCTCCATTTTTGCCCATCCCTCAACCTGAACTTTTCCACTCAATCATTTTATTTCATCTTTGTGCAATATTACACATGTGCTGTGCAATAAATGGTCACGTAAACGTCATTATTACAAGGTTAATTCCCGGGATGGCGGGACTGGCATACGCTGAGAGAATGGAGCAGCAGGGCTTGAAAACTCTGGAAATTAGAATGGGGATCTCATTGAAACATATAAGATTGTTAAGGGTTTGGACACGCTCGAGGCAGGAAACATGTTCCTGATGTTGGGGGAGTCCAGAACCAGGGGCTCCAGTTTAAGAATAAGGGGTAAGTCATTTAGAACAGAGACGAGGAAACACTTTTTCTCACAGAGAGTTGTGAGTCTGTGGAATTCTCTGCCTTAGAGGCGGAGGCAAGTTCTCTGGATGCTTTCAAGAGAGAGCTAGATAGGGCTCTTAAAGATAGCGGAGTCAGGGGATATGGGGATATGGGGAAAAGGCAGGAACGGGGAACTGATTGGGGATGATCAGCCATGATCACATTGAATGGCGGTGCTGGCTCGAAGGGCCGAATGGCCTACTCCTGCACCTATTGTCTATTATTACAATGCACTTGACACTTTCAATGCCTTGTAACTGTATTTTTTGACCAGTGGCCAACATCATTTTTCTCCGGGATAAATAAAGTTGTATCGTATCGTAAGAGTCCTGACATTACTCAGAGATACTGCTTGACCCGCTGAGGTACCCCAGCAATTTGTGACTAACTTGGATAAAGTGTCCTGCTTGGCAAACGAGAATGACTGGAATCAATAATGTGAACGGATAAATTATTTTCTGACAATAAATTCATAAAGTCGGGGTGAACATGCTGGTTACAATGCAACAGCATATTTCTGGATGGATTTGCAGTCTAAATTCATACATCACGTTTCTCCAGCTTTTTTTTATCTACCAGCAATTGACAATGTAACTTTAGAGCTGTAAACTGTAAATTCAACATTCTCGCTCCAACGTTGCATTTATTGATTACAAAAGTGACCAGTTTGATTTTAAACTTCAACCCTTAGGTTTGTCAATGACACCGGCATGGTCAGTACAGACCTTAAATCAAGGGTTCCCAACCTGGGGTAAATGTACCCCCAGGGGGTACACTTCACCTAACCAGGGGGCACATTTGTTGATTGTGGATTTGTACATATTGTTTCTCATTGACTGACTGTGTTTGGTTCTGGTATACCGGTATCTGTTCATCATTAGTTGTTCATGAATAAGTGAAATCAAGAAGATTGAGGGGGGACCTTATAGAAACGTATAAAATTCTCAAGGGGTTGGACAGGCTAGATGCAGGAAGATTGTTCCCGGTGTTGGGGAAGTCCAGAACAAGGGGTCACAGTTTAAGGATAAGGGGGAAGTCTTTTAGGACCGAGATGAGAAAAACATTTTTCACACAGAGAGTGGTGAATCTGTGGAATTCTCTGCCACAGAAGGCAGTTGAGGCCAGTTCATCGGCTATTTTTAAGAGGGAGTTAGATGTGGCCCTTGTGGCTAAAGGGATCGGGGGTATGGAGAGAAGGTAGGTACAGGATACTGAGTTGGATGATTAGCCATGATCATATTGAATGGTGGTGCAGGCTTGAAAGGCCGAATGGCCTACTCCTGCACCTATTTTCTGTTTCTATGTTTCTATGAAATGACGTTGTTATGTGCTATTAAAGTTGCCATGGGGTAAACGGGATGAAAAAGGTTGGGAACCCCTGACTTAAATAAAGGATTATCCAAAAGCTTTAAATATTTAGACTACAATTTAAAAAAAGTTATTGCAGTTACAACATTGGTCCACTAATATTAACTGTATAAACTGCTTCATCTCTATGATAAAGGCAGCATAGCTCTGCAATAAAAACAGATAGCTGAAAATGATTCAATTTTGTTGTCTTAATCTTTTTAAAACATCAGACTGGATCTAAGTCTCAACCAAACAATGAGAAACATCCCTTCTTCTGAAGGCTGCAAGGGACCTTTGTAAATTTGAAATCTAAACCCCCCCCCCCCCTCCTCCAGGACCCAAAGCAAACATATATTCATATTTTGTTTTCCTCCTGAAACAGCATAAGGCTTACATAGAAAATTAAAGTAGCGTGTGTTGCTCTGAAAATTGGGCTAAAGGACATTCTGGTAGAAGGGGTTTAAACTACCACAGATCATTGGACACCTGATCCTTGTTTGAGCAGACAATGAATCTCTAAAATTGAGGAATGACCCTACTCCCCTTCCTCTCCCTCTCCTCGACTTCTTCTCCTTAATGAAGACAAAACTGAAAGGACACAAAGTGCTGGAGTAACTCAGCAGGTCACGCAGCATCTCTGGAGAACGTGGATTGGTGACGTTTAGTGTCAGAACCCCAGTTCACTGCCTGATCTGCTGAATTACTCCAGCACTTTGTGCCCATGTGTAAACCAGCACCTGCAGTTCCTCTTTTCTAATATACAAAACTGAATGCATTTTAACAGATAAATTGTGCTGATATCAATAACCTGATCAGCAGGTTTTTCATCAATAGTTTGTGAAAAATTGCATTGGTACACTACCTTCATCTGTGCCTCCATTAATTTTAGACAACAAGTCATCAACTTGGATTCCTATTGTTACCAAAACAGAAAATTCACTTTAGTTCTAATAATGAGTGGTTGTCTTATAACAAAAGCATGACACAAACTTTCATTTAAACAACTATTTGAAGGCATTGTAAGGCTTACTTTCAAAACCCAACTGCATATTAATTTTTGCATTATTTCCATTGGAAAGATCAGTTTACAAGTTTCAAACTTTATCTTGTTTAGTGCGTCAAGAAATAATTGAATGTTGAAATATTTTTCCGCCATTCTGTTATCCATATATCTTTTCCAGAATGATCAAAGCAAACATGAAATACCACGTTATTCATGATACAACTCCAAATTATTTACAAACCATCAACAGGCATAAAGCAGAAGAAAGCAAAGCCAAATCTGGCCAAGAGCAGTCCCCTAAAAAATCGCCTAAGTGGGGACAGGCCCATAGCCAAACTCTATATCACATAATTGCCAAATCTGGCAAGCACAAATGATGTTCACTCTGGTTTGTTCTCAGGAGAAGTCATCAACCTAAAGCATTAAAGGACCTGTCCCACTTGGCGATTTTTTTCGGCGACTGTCGGCATCATCGACTGTCGTATCAGGTCACCGAAAAAGTCACGGCGTGATGACGTACTGACTCGCGGTGCTTCCTCAAGTCGCAACATTTTTTTGATCGCCACTGGATTTTGAAATGTTCAAAATCTTTCAGCGACCCGGATACGTCAGTCAATGACACCGGCAGTCGCCGAAAAAATATCGGCAAGTGGGACAGGCCCTTAACTGTTTCTCTTCACAAGTGCAGACTGTCCTGCTGTGTATTTCCAGCATTTACTTCTGGAGTTAGCATACAATATAATTTCTGCTAATGCAATGCAAGTCTAGATATAACAGCGATATGGCATTTTGGATAATAACGTACAGAATTGTAACTGCGGGAGAGAGGGAACACACGCCGTTCTCATCCAAACATTAATCCATCCATTTCAAAGACATCTTGGAAGGTAGACAAAAATGCTGGAGAAACTCAGCGGGTGAGTCAGGCAGCATTTTAGTCTGAAGAACGGTCTCGACTCGAATCGTCACCTATTCCTTCGCTCCATAGATGCTGCCTGACTCACCTGCTGAGTTTCTCCAGCATTTCTGTCTACCTTCGATTTTTCCAGCAGCTGCATTTCTTTCTTAAACAAAGACAACTTGGGGCCACTTTTGTGTTCGGACTGCCTCTGTAGTACGTCACCCAAATGTGTGGTGAACCAAGAATCATGAAAAATTTACAACAGAGAGGGAAGACTCTGTTGTAAATTTCAACATGTTAAACATTTTTCGGCGACAGTTTGGGCTGACGTAGATTGTCGCTAGATTAACATAGGTTGTCGCCGGTGCTGACTTTGGTGAATTCTATTGTCCTGGTCGCTGGCAGTCGCCTAAAAAATCGCCTAAGTGGGGACAGGCCCATAACCAAACTCTATACCACATAATAGATTGATTCTAAAATGCAAAATAAGTGGCACCACAATAAATAAATGATGCCTTCCTGTTAATGATTTTAAAATGAAGGATGCAGTTGGCAGGGCTTCATATTTACACAAACTAATGGAATGACGTCACAAAGGCTAGCAAGTTATTTGTCACATAATTTTCTTCTAGTTTATAAAGAAGGTAGCTCCTCTTGTGGCTACAAAAGCGGCTTGATTGTTGTAGAACTTGCCATCGGCTTCATGGTGATGGATGCCAACTCATTTATTCAGGAACAAAAGGAGAATATCGACACAATTCTAAAGCCCCTGCAGAAAAAGCTGTCCACTTGACACAACAAACAAGCAAATTGTTCCGATGATCATATTGCAATAAACAGATTTGCATGAAGGAAGAAAGGTCACTGAAGATTCAGATGTAGAAGTGCTATCAACGAGGTGCATATTTTAATGATGTTTTAAGCTCCATAATACAGACCAGTACGCTGAATCCTTTACTACCTTCTATCTTCCCTGACCAAGCAAATTTTGGATTCAACATGTGGAGGGAGGAACTACAGATGCTGGTTATAACCGAAGATAGGAACAAAAAGCTGGAGTATCTCACTGGGTCAGAAAGCATCTCTGGAGAAAAGGAGTAGGTGACATTTGGGGTCAAGACCCTTCTTCAGACCCCTTCTGTCTGAAGAAGGGCCTCGACCCGAAATATCATCTATTACTTTTCTCCAGGGATGCTGTCTGACCCACTGAGATACTCCAGCTTTTTGTTCCTATCTTCGGTTTAAACCAGCATCTGCAGTTCTTTGGATTCAACTTGTAAGTCATCACGGACGACATGTGAATGAATCTTCTGGACCATCTTACCACAAGGGACATTGTCAAAACGCTCAAATAGACAACATTCACTGTCCTGTCCTCAATCATCTTCATCACTTGCTATAAAAACATCAAATCGGTGAGACACTATCACACGCTATCCCTAAGTCATCTCCACTGTTTAATATGATTACAGCCGATGTTACCGTAACAATTCATTCCTCTTTATTGGTGCTAACCTTTCACCACCTTGCTTACCAACTGCTCATCGACATTCACCGTAAAAATATTCAAAGACTTTTCTTATACCACTCTTTGGGGAAAATGTTTGCCAAAGATAAAATTAATTGCTTCATCTCCATTTTAAACAGACAACCTCTTGTAAATAGTGATTTTTAGTGCTAGGTTCCTCCACAATGATACCCGTTTTGCAAATCTACCCGAACAAGGCCTTTTACGATCTCATAGCTTTCATCTAAGTCACTCTCACTCTGCCGATTGCCCGGTGCGGGGGGAGCTGACATCCCCCCGATGCGGGAGCTGAACGCCTCGACATGGAGGGCCCGAACGCCGCCGGCTACGGGACTCAAGACTGCCCCGTCAACGGAGGGCTCGAGGCCCCCGACCAAGGAAGAACACAAGGGAAGGACTTGAACTTAATTACGCCTTCCATCACAGTGAGGAATATGTAGGAGTCACTGTGATGGATGTTTTATGTTAAAATGTGTTTTTTGAGTCTGTTGCTTTTTTAAATTGTATGACTGACCTGGCCAGTGAAATTGGTGTATATGACAATAAATGAACCTTATGAACCTAAACATTCCTCACAAGACCACCTGCCCATTCCCGTGTAGGTCTTTAGTTTTGGAGATCCAGCGCGGAAACAGGCCGTACCGCTCACCGAGTCGGAATTTCTTTAAAGTTTCAATTAGATTACTGCTTGCTCTTCTAGTTTTCTCAACCTCTCCTCACCTGGCAACCCTGCATCCAACAACCTGTCCCGTAAACCTCTGCTGCACTCATGCCAATGACAAACTCAGTTTTAATTCCTTCCTTCTGCATCCCTTGGACTGAGGGGAGAGAAGATGAGGACTTCACTGAGGGAGCTGTTGTGATGGCAGGGCAATTCCTTTAATGGGGCTATCAAAGGCGATTGAGCAGACTAGTAGCTAGAGAGGTATCGTGATAAACAAAGTGCCAAAGACTTGGCTGTTGCAAAGTTGGAACTGCAGAAATCTGTGAATGGGCGAGATCTTTTTTCTGGTGGAAGCAACAAAAGTGGAGATGGGAGGGAGAAAGGGGATGTGGTGGAAATCAAGACTAAATAGTGGTCACAGCTGATCCATCTGTGAGTGAAATAAAGTGATTATGTGAGGTAGCAGCACTTGGCTGACAATAAATATGGATAAACAATCTTAAATAGAATGAGATTAGAGGAGGATGGGATAGCATCAAGATGCAAGTTTGCACCTACAAAAACAAAGGTTTATGTAGGTGAAAAGAATAAGGGGCGAGCCATTTAGAACGGAGACGAGGAAACACTTCTTCACACAGAGAGTTGTGAGTGTGTGGAATTCTCTGCCTCAGAGGGTGGTGGAGGTAGGTTCTCTGGATATTTTCAAGAGAGAGCTAGATAGGGCTCTTAAAGATAGCGGAGTCAGGGGATATGGGGAGAAGGCAGGAACGGGGTACTGATTGTGGATGATCAGCCATGATCACATTGAATGGCGGTGCTGGCTCGAAGGGCCGAATGGCCTACTCCTGCACCTATTGTCTATTGTTTCTAAAACACTCCACTTGCCCCCGAGACAAGTCTTTCTGATCATCTATAAATATGACTGCTCTGAGAAAGGGCTTCTCCATCACTGATCTAAGGCATATGAGTTATGGCAGTGGTAACGAGCACACAGTGCCCTCTGGTGGCAACTGTGCGCCCACAACATTCCACAATTAGGCATTGAACAAGCACAAAGCTGAACAAAAGAACTCATGTGCAACTTTTGAAAGGCAGATAGAAAGTGCAAAAATGAACAAATGTTTGAATAAATATATCTCAAAGTTAAACGCAGAAGTGGCCTGCCTTGTAATTAAACATCAGATGTTCTATTAATTTTTTTTTTTTTTTTTTAATTACTGATGTATCCTTTGGCTGAACCACATTGGTTTTTCTGGTATTGGTCAATAATTCCCACTATTGCTGAAGTGTTTAAGAAGGAACTGCAGATGCTGGAAAATCGAAGGTAGACAAAAATGCTGGAGAAACTCAACAGGTGCAGCAGCATCTATGGAGTGAAGGAAATTGGCAGCGTTTCGGGCCGAAACCCTTGGGAAATAGGCAACGTTTCGGGCCGAAACCCTTGGGAAATAGGCAACGTTTCGGGCCGAATCCCGAATCCCTTGGGAAATAGGTAACGTTTCGGGCCGAAACCCAAAGGGTTTCGGCCCGAAACGTTGCCTATTTCCTTCGCTTCATAGATGCTGCTGCACCCGCTGAGTTTCTCCAACATTTTTGTCTACCCACTATTGCTGATACTATTTTATAAATGACAATTAACATACTTTGGATTTACAAAGAGGCAATAACGCAAAAGAGGCAACAAACGTTGCATCTCGGTGGGAACCTGGGAAGATCTAAAAATACCTTAATTGGAGCATGTGACAATAAATGTGAGTCCGAAATAGTGAAAAATGGCGGTTTCTGGTGGGAGATAATACACAGAGTGCCGGAGTAGCTCAGCGGGTCAGGCAGCATCTCTGGAGAAAAAGATTGGGTGATGTTTCAGGTCGGGACCATTCTTCAACCAGAAACATCACCCATCCTTTTTCTTCCGAGATACTACCTGACCAGTTGAGTTACTCCGGCACTTTGGTGTAAACCAGCATCTGTAGTTGTTAGTTTCTGGTGGGAATTGTGCAAAGATCCACATCTGGCAGCAGTGACTCACAGTGGGATAATTAATTATTTCAAAAGGGAAAGAAACAAATGTTGTGATTTAGTTTATTATTAGCTATGGGAAATGACTGCAATCTATCAGATTGACAGCGCATTAAAAAGCATTGTATTTAATCAAATACAATCTGCATGAAATGACAAGTACTTCAATATTCCAAAATAGTCATCAACATATGGACAGAGAGATAGCAGTGCCCTCCATAATGTTTGGGACAAAGACCCATCATTGATTTACCTCTGTACTCCACAATTTGAGATTTGTAATAGAAAAAAAATCACATGTGGTTAAAGTGCACATTGTCAGATTTTAATAAAGGCCATTTTTATACATTTTGGTTTCACCATGTAGAAATTACAGCTGTGTTTATACATATCCCCCCATTTCAGGACACCATAATGTTTGGGACACATGGCTTCACAAGTGTTTGTAATTGCTCAGGTGTGTTTAAATGCCTCCTTAATGCAGGTATAAGAGAGCTCTCAGCACCTCCAGTCTTTCCATCACCTTTGTAAACTTTTATTGCTGTTTATCAACACAAGGACCAAAGTTGTGCCAATGAAAGTCAAAGAAGCCATTATGAGACGGAGAAACAAAAATAAAACAGTTAGAGACATCAGCCAAAACTTAGGCTTACCAAAATCAACTGTTTGGAACATCATTAAGAAGAAAGAGAGCACTGGTGAGCTTACTAATCGCAAAGGGACTGGCAGGCTAAAGAAGAGCCCTACAGCTGATGACAGAAGAATTCTCTCTGTAATAAAGAAAAATCCCCAAACACCTGTCCGACAGATTGGAAACATTCTTCAGGAGTCAGGTGTGTATTTGTCAATGACCACTGTCCGCAGAAAACCATGAACAGAAATACAGAGGCTATATTGCAAAATAGGATGGCCAGGTTACAGTTTGCCAAGAAGTACTTAAAGGTGCAATCACAGTTCTGGAAAAAGGTTTTGTGGACATATGAGACTAAGATTATATTACACAAGAGTGATGGCAAGAGCAAAGTATGGAGGAGAGAAGTAACTGCCCAAGATCCAAAGCATACCACCTTATCTGTGAAACACGGTGGTGGGGGTGTTATGCCCTTGGCATGTATGGCTGCTGAAGGTACTGGCTCACTTATCTTCATTGATAATACAACTGCTGATGGTAGTAGCATAATGAATGCTGAAGTGTATAGACACATCCTATCTGCTCAAGTTCAAACAAATGCCCCAAAACCCATTTGCTGGCAGTTTATTCTACAGCAAGACAATGATCCCAAACATACTGCTAAAGCAACAGAGGAGTTTTTCAAAGCTAAAAAATTGTACATTCTTGAGTGGCCAAGTCAATCACCCGATCTGAACCCAATTGAGCATGCCTTTTATATGCTGAAGAAAAAACTGAAGGGGACTAGCCCCCAAAACAAGCTCAAGCTAAAGATGGCTGCAATACAGGCCTGGCAGACAAGCACCAGAGAAGACACCCAGCAACTGGTGATGTCCGTGAATCGCAGACTTCAAGCAGTCATTGCTTACAAAGGATATGCAACAAAATACTAAACATGACTACTTTCATTTACATGACATTGCTGTGTCCCAAACATTATGGTGCCCTGAAATGGGGGGACTATGTATAAACACTGCTGTAATTTCTACATGGTGAAACCAAAATGTATAAAAAATGCCTTTATTCAAATCTGACAAAGTGCACTTCAACCACATGTGATTTTTTTCTGTTACAAATCTCACATTGTGGAGTACAGAGGCAAATAAATAAATGATGGGTCTTTGTCCGAAACACTGTATGTGGCTGTCATCCGCATCCCCATATCTTTCACTCACTAAAGTACCCAAACAAGTTAGCATCTCCTAAATTCATGCTCATTTTACCCATGATATGTCTGAACGTAAAACAGACTTCAAGTACTGCCACACCATTAAAATAACCATAAATAGAAGTCAATAATATCCACAAAGACTAAAATAATAGATTGAATTTATATAGCGCTTTTCGGGGACTCAAAGTCGCTTTACAAGGCAAGGCAAAAAACAAAACAAAACGAACCAAAAAATGAGCAACAATTCAAGCACAGGTGAAAAGGGAGGGGGACGTGGGGCTAAGGATAGGCAGAGGTGAAGAGATGGGTCTTGAGGCAGGACTGGAAGATGGTGAGGGACTCAGAATTGCGGATCAGTTGGGGGAGGGAGTTCCAGAGCCTGGGAGCTGCCCTGGAGAAGGCTCTGTCCCCAAAACTGCAGAGGTTGGATTTGTGGATGGAGAGGAGACCGGCTGATGTGGATCTGAGGGACCATGGCGTTCTCATCTTCTCAACTTATCTGCAGCCTTTAATAGAGTTGACCATACCATCTTAATTCAGAACATTTCTAATGCTTATTTAGTTAATTACAGTTCTGATACCCTTGACTAGTGGCTCCCAAACATTTAGATCCACAGCCAAAAAAATTGATCGAACAATTTGACTTACGGCCCATATTTTAAAGATGGCATGGTCAATACATTGATCATTCTGTCAAATGGATTTAAGTTTTCAAAACATTATATTTTGGCTTTGCAGATTATTATTAACAAAATAAAAGCATGAGAAATCAAATTAAGTAATTGGAAAACATTTAAGCAGAAAATAAAATTCAAATTAATTATAAAAACATTTTAGACATCCTCATGGTCGTTTCAACCATTCAAAACTGGGCTTGTGGCTGGGAATTAGTGCCTTGACCTGTTAAAATGCTGCTATCAGTATTGAATCTACTATCAATTTGACTTGCACATTTGTGGATATTTTGGGTGAATGCGTACAAGGTATTTTCACAGATTAGAGAAATCAAATCAATCTCTCATGGTTTCGTTCGATGCAGTCGTAAAAGCAGGTTTTGCACTATAATTATTAAGTTTGCTCAATTATTCCAAACTGGGTAATATTTTTGCGAAGAACAGCAGAATTTCACTGCAGTAAATTATTTCACGAACTGAATCAATACTGAAGCAATTTTTCTTGATGTTCGAAAAACAGTATGACACAACGAGTGATTAAATATATTAAAATCATCTAGCTTTTAGCCCCAGACTCTGATATGAGTTGAAAGACCAAGAAAACAATTACATTAAACAATGCATCCTCCAGATACATTTAAATCATTTCTATTCAACTCACCTGTGCTGTTGTGTTCCTTGATGTTTTTCTCCTGAAGTTGTTCTAACCGTACTAAATTTAAAAAAAGCAGAATTTAGACTCTACTGCAATTGAGGTCAGAAATGAACATAGATTAAAAAGTAAACTATTTGAGTGGAATGGGAAATAAATCTTCCATTCTAGTTCTTGTATGAGCAACGACTTGTGACATTACTATAAGCACGGCCCCATAGCAGAAGTGTCTACATCGCGGGGCTGGAAGCTGGAAGTATCCTGAGCTAATTCTGCTACCACCATCATCTAAGCAGTTGTTATTAACCTTTTTGGCACCAATATGCGCATCCGTGAACAAAATACTGTATGTGGTATGTACCTGTTAGGTTTCTAAACATGGGCTCAACAAATTGATATGTTATTTGTGTCCCCTTCATGACCCCTGGCAAAGCCCCAAACGATCCCCAGGTTAAGAACCACTGATCTATTGCAACAAGTGATGGCTCCCATTGATTGTTGCTGGTAGCTGGCGTCATTTTTAGGACAGACGATGACAGCGATGCCAACATTTGAAACGTGGAAGATGGACGCGAAAGAAGAAGAATATAAGCACAATGTCTGAATAACATAGAACACAACACAGTACAACCCCTTTGATTCACGACGTCCAGAGATTCATAATGTGCCGTATTGTTCATAATTTAAAAATCCAAGATGGCTGAGGTTTTGTTAATCCCTTATAATTTTCCTTTAAGCAAATATCTGTAAGTTCTACTTACTTTGTAAAGCAGTGAGCCTTTCATTGGTGAAGTCGTTGTCAGCTTGCAGAGCTTCAATCCTAGCCTGAAGTGCCTGTTCCTTTTCTTCCATTTCATCTATTCTGTGCTGTAACTCCTTTTTCTCAGATACACCCTTTTGTTGAATCTCCTCTTGTCTGCCTTCTGCTTGCTGTTCAAAGACAAAAATCACACCTTGAATTAATGCAAACTGAATCATCGGGTCAATGTTTTACATTTTATCACCAATGTTCATGTTTGACTATCTTATATGACATTGATTCCAAGCTGCATTCTTTCACATTGAAGTGGATATAGCACACTTGTTTAATAGGTCAATTGGGCACTTTGGGCTTCATCAGTCAGAGTAGTGAGTGTAGAAGTTGGGAGGTCATGTTAGAGTTGAACAAGACATTGGTGAGGCCACACTTGGAATATTGTTTAAAAAGGAACTGCAGATGCTGGAAAATCGAAGGTAGACAAAGATGCTGGAGAAACTCAGCGGGTGAGGCAGCATCAATGGAGCAAAGGAAATAGGCAACCCTTCAAGGGTCTCGACCCAAAACGTCACCCATTTCCTTCGCTCCATAGATGCTGCCTCACCTGCTCAGTTTCTCCAGTACCTTTGTCTACCTTAAAATATTGTGTTCAGTTTTGGTCAGCTTGTTGCAGGAAAGATGTTGTTAAGAAAGGGTGCAGAAAAGATTCACAGGACATTGCCACGACTCAAGGGCCTGAGTTATAGGGAGAGGTTGAGCAGACCATGACTTTATTCCTGGGAGCGCAGAAGGATGAGAGGTGATCTTGTAGAGGTGTACCAAGTCCACCAATGTAAAGCACTTTGGCCAACGAGAGTTGTTTTTTAAATGTGCTATATAAATAAAAGTGACTTGACTTGACTTGACTTAGGGGGAATAGATTTGGTAAATACACAGTCTTTTACCCAGAGTAGATGAATCAAGAACCAGAGGACATAGGTTTAAGTTAAGGGGAGAAGGATTTCATGGAAACCTGAAGGGCAACTTTTTTGTTTATACAAAGGGTGGTACTGTAGATGTATGGAACGAGCTGCTTGAGGAGGTCGTTGAGGCAGGTACTATCACAATGTTTAAGAAACATTTACACAGGTACATAGATGGGGTCAAGGGAAGAGCGTTCACGTCGCGGCCCTGTTTCAACCAATCTTTCCACCACCACGCACAAGACGCACAAGAAGCGCAAGACAGACACCATTGTGTAGCAATGTTACAAAATTTTGAGATTTAAAAAATCAAGTCTGCAATTTATCCCATCAGATAAAGCATAACAATAAGTTTAATTTGACACCAAATTCACTTTCATATCTCAAGTATTAAAAAAGTTATGGCCATTTTCATACTCGGAAATTAGCATCTTGTTCCCTATTGATTTTCAATGGACATTACAAAAAAGCTGTGATCTTGGATAGTCAACAGGCCATTTCATAAGGAAAGATTAACATTTTTAAATAGCCTAAGTGTCCAAAGATTATTCACAAATAATTCACAATATAACATGATTTTTATATCTAATTTACATTAATTTATAGGCCAAATGGAAGGAATTTAGTGTTCAATTGCTGTAAATAAATGCCCATTTAAATCGGCTTTTCCAGTGGGTTTCTGTGAACGCGCTGGTTTAGAATGTTGACAGCGCGCTAGATTAGTGCCCTCAAATGCCGAGAAAAAAAATACTGCGGGATATAAAAAGCCCAAAATAAACTATTCGCTATAGATAACTTTAATTACAGGGTTATATATATGCCCCATTTAATGTAAAAATAAGGTACATACCTTTAATTGTTTGCTCTATAAAACCCTGGGGCTGCGAGAGGTCGCGGAATAAAACAGTAATTTTAAGACTATTATAACTTTATTATCGAGGCCTATAAAACTAATAATACCTTTTGCGACCGGGTCTTGCAGCGATTTTTCGTTAATGATTTACTAGGCTGAACATGTGCGATTAGTACAGCCTAGTAAAAATCGCGTTTTAAACCTGCCCCCTCCAAACAGCGCCAAAATCGCCGACATGGCTGAGGGCAGATTCCCAATGGCGATTCAGGTAGGTTTTGTAACATACCTACATTGTGCAGATGCCGAGAAGTGTGTTCAGCTCTGGCTGAACAACTTCTAATCTTGTGTGTGGATTCGATAAGAAGAAGGTACATAGATAGGATAGGTTTAGAGATATGGGCCAAAGGCAGGTATTTGGGGCGAGTGTATATGTTGGTCGGTGTGGGCTAGATGGGCTGAAGGGCTTATATACATCATGCTGTCTGACTCTTATGGCTATAACTGAACTAAAATTAATATTTTTACACAAAAGAATTACAGCAAAAATAGTTGACCCAACCCACCCTTCCACTTTGAGTTGATATAATCAATAATACGCATCTTGAGCATACACAATTGCTTTTCATTCAATGGCTTTCCAGGTATTTTAGTCTAATTTACCTCTGGTAATTTTGTTACTTTGCTTTTCATTCTGAAAATGTTAAACATGCCTAACTCAGCTTTGTAAGTTCTTGACAAAGCTTCTTGAAGCAAAATAATTTCCTTCCACAAAAATGAATCTCAACATTTTCGATAATCTAAAATTGATTATTGATCAGTGAACCAATGAATTGATCAGATATAGAAAAAACAGGTTGAGTAAAACATACTTCATAACATATTTTATAAGAATACCTCAATAAACAATACTCTCAACTGCCTTTTTATAAGGTACAGTATCATTGTCCTTTAGTAATGTTCAGGGAACCTCATCTCCATTACACAGCTACATCTCTTCACCAGATAAAAGCTGTCCAGGGTGTGACCTCCCTAGAGGAGCAATGGTGAAGCTCAACAGACTTGGTACTGGAGTTGGGCATTTCAATGCCAGCGTGTGGAGATGGGGACTCCCTCCGCCAGAGCCCAGCCTGTGAATGCGGAGCAGAGCAACAGACAGCCAAACATGTCATCTCTGGGTGCCCGCTCTACCTCCCACCGAATGGAGCTCGGGGCCTGGCAGAGACATTGACGCAGAGACAACAACCTGGCTGCTCAACACCCGGCTTGAGATCTAACTATTCCTTTGGTCTATTTATGTTTCATTCGCAAGAAGTAATGTTCAAAATGAATCATCCTTTCATTCTCACACAATACATCGGTCAGTTGTAAGTCTCGCAACTAAAAATATATTTTTTCTGTTTGTGTCCAAATCAATTAATAAGAACTAATTAAAACAAGGACAAAGAAAGTAAATTCTGAGCTACCTTTGTTCTACCTAAACAGAAACATTATATATAGCAATTTTCTCATGCTTCTCACAAAAAGGTTAAAACAGGACAAAAAAAAAATCTCATTACAAGAAGAAGGTAGTTTTAAAATTCCTTTCAACTCAAGAATGTAAATATTCAAACTCACCTTTAACTTGTCTGCAAATTCTTTTATTTCATTCACAGCTCCATTGTATTTATTAGCCAGTTCTCTTAATTCCTCCTGTGTTCTGTCATTCATTTCCTTCAAATGAGTGCATTCGTCCTCAGTGTTACTCAGACTTCGCTATACATTAAAACAAAGAGAATTATGTACAGTATATATTTATGGAACACCTTTAGAACCAAAGATGCACCTGCGATCGTCTTACTCATGCAGCGCGAGAGACAGGCATGACTTACATTTAGCATCACTTTGTCCTTCCTTTTACAGGGTTAGATATGGCGCAAATTGACCTATTTTCTCTACATCTTAACAAAAATAACCCAAGGACAGAACGTGCATTGATTTGAAGCATTGGACCAAAATAGAGATAATAATAATAATAATCTTTATTTATATAGCACTTTTCAACAAAACCAGTATTTGAACCAAAGTGCTTTACAGAGTTTGATTAAATTAATAGAACAGACCAAATGTCAATATATCCATACAAAAACAAAAAAGAGAAAAAAGAAAAAAAAGACACAGAACAGTACACTATAGAAATCAACATGAAACGTCCCCCCACAGCAGAATTCACTGTGAGGGAAGGCACTAAAAATATCCAGTTCTCCCCCTCATAGACCACCCGAGGTCGGGGTCTATATGTGGCCTCCTTAGCCAACTCGATTTCCTCAGGCCCTCTGCCGCGAAGCTGGATCATCGGCGTCGGGTGAACATTCTTCAGCGGCCTGGACTGAAGCGGCCGCTTCCTCCCTGAAGACTGCAATGTCCAAAGTTCTCAGGCCGCGCTGGCCGGACCGCTGACACTGGCGAACTCGGACACCAGGCCCCGTGGTGTTAAAATCCTGGGCCGCCCGCCCGCGGCTGGACGCTCTGCAGCCGCAGCTCAGCGATGTTGCAGTCGGCGTTCCCAGTGCCCCGGAGCTTACCCGAAGGCGACCCGGTAAGCCATCGCCCGCTCCGTGCTGGTGTTGGTGTCCCAGCATCTGCACCGCCGGCGAAGCTGTAGTCCCGGCAGGAAATCGTCGCTCCAGCGCTGCTCCAGCTTGATGGTAGGCCGCACAGAGAGGACGAAGAAGCGGTTCGGAAGAAAACCGCATCTCCGACCAGGTAGGACTGGGATAAAAACAGTTTCCCCCTTCCCCCCCCCCCCACCCACCACAGAAAAGAAGACTTCCAATTAAAAGTTCCCACAGACAGGACTAAAAATAAAAATAAAAAAGGGAGAAAGGACGGACTGCAGGAGGAGCAGCCATACACAACAGCGCATCACCCCCGCAGTCCGCCATCTTAGAGAAGGGAGATAAGGGGAGAAGGGGGATAGAGGGAGAGGAGGGAGGTAGGGAGGTGAGAGGGGTTATGGAGGGTGGGAGGAAGTGATGATAATTTTGGTGTCTCAATTTTTTTTTTAAATTAGTCTGTAAAATTTAAAGTATTTAGTTTAAGGTGTCTCAAAAATAGTCTAAAATTAAGCCAATTAGCTAGTTGATACAAAGGTACTGGCACAGCTGTGTGCTATTTAGTCCCTTGCAGCAATTCTGTTATTCAATGAGAAGGATCATGGATGATCTGTGACCTAATTCCATTTACATGCTTTAATACCTTTCATTAACAAACAACCTCTTTCAAAAAAGGTTTACAGCATGAAAAGCCCATGTACTACACGGCGTACAACAAATAACATTGTTAAAGTTTCTAAAACTACTTGTTTCCACAAAGATTATCTAAAAACGATAAGTACTCCAAAGAAAATATCAGCAACATCTACCCTATTTGTACAACTATTTTAAGAGGATTACATTTGACAGTGCCTGTTCGCATGTCTACTTCTCAGGGGGAAAGCATTTCTCATCCATGGTTCACTGGCATGTTGTACCTATAGATCCGAGCTCCCAATTTGTGTGAAGTAAGATCAACAAACCGAATTTTGCATGCTTAAATTATCAAGAGTTATGAGACACTGGAGGGTTATCGCACTGGTCTTGGTCCAGCCTTCCGAATGAATACGCCAGAGATTTTTTTTTAATCAAAGTAGAGAGTCCACCTTTTAAAAATTATGAGAAAGTAAAATTAAGAGTTACAAAGCAGGACCAATCGATGTGGAAAAATAGTTGTAGAAATGGGATGGACGCCGTTGCAGATTCAAACTATTGAAACAACATTGAGAAAACATTTAGACAAATTCAATGATAGGAATGGTTTCAGGGGACTTGCAAGCAAATGGGAGCAGTTCGGGTAAGAACTTTGGCCGGCATGGGCAAGTTGGGCTATTTCTGTGCCGTATGATTCGATGACTCCATAACACAATTACCTCAACCTCCGATAGCTTCCGGACTACTTCTATTTTCTCCTGAAGGACCCGCCTCAAGGACTCTTTGGCTGTCGTCTCGTAGCTATGCTTATCTTCTTGTAATGTTACCAACTCTTTCCGTATGCCATCTTCAGTTTGGTTCTGTTGTGTACAGACAGAGAGAGCAATGGCAGATTAAAATCCAGTAGTACAAGCCACTGGAACGTTAATACGATCTTTACTTTTATCCTTCCAATAAACATTTTTAACTGAAATACCGTTGAGTGACTATTTTATATTAACAACTGATCCAACTTTAAGACTGAGGATGTTAAAAATAATTCACTTAAGCGTGAAAGAATTTCTGATGAAAATCTATTTTTGTATTCAGTTGAATGGAACAAAACAGAGGTATCTTGTGAAAAAAAATACTATTTTCTTCTTTCTTTCTCTTTTTCAGAGGATTACGGGAGATTTCAGTCACAAGGCTAAGCTTATGTGTTGTTAGGTGGTGGCACAATCATTACTGGGCATAAATGGTCGTAGTTCTTTTAATTAGAGTAGTTATTTTCAACTGCAATCTCCAACATAATTAAACGCATTATTTTAAACTATTATTAACTTTCCCTTTCCAAGGGTAGAATTCATTTGCCCAGATTTTACAGGAAGCCATGACCAATTTTTCTGTTTCTGCACATCCATCTTTGAATGTGGAAGATCAAAAGCTGCAGACAGAAGTTCCCAACGGTTTGGTTGGTTGTATTCCCTGCCCGATGTACTCCAAAGAGAATCCATAACAGAGTGGTGCAAATAGAGTAGAGAAACATGCACAAATATCCTGTGCTGGGGTTGGAATTGGCAGGACAAGTTCTATCCAATTGCACCGTCCACATTATCCACGGTTTGCGTGCTCAGGAAGGCGGCCCCAGTCCTAGCTCAAGCTGCTTTGAACAAGTAGATCAATATACATGTACGCATTGAGGAGACAATCAGTGTTGGCATAAATATGCCCATCAGTTTCCAGACCACTTGCGTCAAATGGCTCCCTGCTGTGCACTGTTGAACAGAGGGCAGTCTTTGTTCACAGTCTAATCTTGTGAAACGATCACTACATGCCAGTATTAATGCATTCAACTGAAGTCTGACGGCTAATGTCATTCCTTTTTATTTAACATCTTAATGTGTTTATTACGCATGTTAAGTTTCAGAACATTTTCTTCTTCTTAAGCCTTTTGCTCCTCTATGGAGCATAGGCCATTGACAAATGTCCTCCACCTCACTCGTTTGTTGGCAGGTTTTAGGGGCATTCAGGACATTTTAGGGCATATTTATGACGGGGTGGGTGGGGAATTATTCGATAAAGTGGTATTTATGTTTGTTTTCATGTTTTATGAAGGCCCTGCCCATATCAGGTGGATAATGAGGTCTTTGCTACAGGTATTGGACAAAAATGATCGGGACGGACTTAAGTGAGAGTTAGTTTTATCATAGCAATCGCTTGAATATTTTAAAGTATTTAGGGGATCTTTCAAGAAATTAGTTTTAAGAGTTTTTGAATGCTAAGTTCTTTAAAAAGTATTCGGAGTTTGAGAGCTTTGAGTGTTACACATTAGCCTGAAGGCATTGCTGAGCCAGTGTCACAGTTTTCATTGTATCTTTTTTGTCTGCAAACTGGTTCAGCAATAAAATCAGAGCCAAACATAACATTAACAACTGAGCAAAGCAAACTGGAAAAAAATGGGCAAGGAGATGGAAATAAAAAACCAAGAGGCAAGTGAAAAAGGGTAATAATCTTTAGACAACAGTGTCCAATATAATTCCTTGATTTATTTTATCATAAAGCATTTCAATTAGCGTATTTGTTTATCAGCACAAATTTTAAAAAAAGCAAGCACCTAGCTGAGGGAGTTAGATGTGCCCCTTGTGGCCAAGGGGATCAGAGGGTGTGGAGAGAAGGCAGGTACGAGATACTGAGTTGGATGATCAGCCATGATCATATTGAATGGCGGTGCAGGCTCGAAGGGCCGAATGGCCTACTCCTGCACCTAATTTCTATGTTTCTATGTTTCTATTTGGTTTGAGTTTGTGAAACTATTTTGATCAATTTTCCTGTATTTTGTCTGTATCCCTTTATCAACTTCACTCTCAGGTGTGTTACCAATTCTTTTATACACAACGTTAAAGTTTCGTTTTTTTAGTTTGGAGATACAGCGCGGAAACAGGACCTTCGGCCCACCGAGTCCGCGCCGACCAGCGATCCACGCACTTACACTGTCCTACACACTAGGCGACAATTTACAATTTTACCAAAGCTAATTAACCTACAAACCTGTACGTCCTTTGGAGCGTGTGAGGAAATTGGAGATCCTGGGGAAAACCCACGGGGAGAAGGTACAAACTCTGTACAGACAGCACCAGTAGTGAGGATTGAATCTGGGTCTCTGGTGCTGTCAGGCAGCAACTCTACTGCTGCCCTGCCATGCTGCCCTTAAGTCTCAAGAACATTTCATGAGCTAAAGACATTTAGTTAGATTGATTGTTTAAGAAGGAACTGCAGATGCTGGAAAAATCGAAGGTAGACAAAAATGCTGGAGGAACTCAGCGGGTGAGGCAGCATCTATGGAGCGAAGGAATAGGTAACGTTTCAGGTCGAGACCCGGAAGGGTCTCGACCCGAAACGTCACCTATTCCTTCAGACTGAAGAAAGGACTCGACCCGAAACGTTGCCTATTCCTTCGCTCCATAGATGTTGCCTCACCCGTAGAGCTCCTCCAGCATTTTTGTCTGCCTTCAATTTTTCCAGCATCTGCAGTTCCTTCTTAAACAATAGTTAGGTTGATTATTATGTTCGAGGGAATTCAGTGTTTTGGTAAAATGCTGTAATGTTCATGCATTTTCATAATTTTGAAGATCTATTGAGACTCCACTTAATCTTCTACATACAATTAAAACAATCATTTTGAATCTATTTTTAAAACCATAGCCACCCATTTCAGATATAATTGTACCAATGCAAATAATAATAATACTACTTACCTTTGAGTAAGCATGTAGCTGGTTTCCCATTACTTCAAGCCTAGATAGTAACCTGTCTTCATCTATTAAAGCCTGCAATAGCATCAGAAAATTGGGGAGAAAGTCACTTCAATGTCGGGTACTCAAAGAATCTTTCCAAATCCCAATCAATTAAATTTTCACATAGGAAGCATTATCACCACTACAATGATTCTAGTATTCAATTCAATTCAATTCAACTTTAATGTCATCGCACAAATACAAGTATGAGTACAACGAAATGCAGTTTTGCGTCAGTCCGTAGTAGTTGTACATAAAGAGAAAAAACAAGAACAAAATAGAAAGAGAGAAGATACAGAATAATCAGGAAATACAGAATGATTAAACAAAGGGGGACGGAGGGACCAGAGAAATCTATCGTCGGGACTCCGAGTTCAGCAGTGTGATTGTGTTGTTATAGAAGCTTTTCCTCATCCTGCTGGTACGTGCCCTGAGGCTCCTGTACCGCCTCACTGATGGGAGGAGGGCAAACAGTCCATGGTTGGGGCGTGAGGGGTCTTTGATGATCTTCCCAGCCCGTCTCAGACACCGTTTTCGGTGGAGGGCATCCATGGCAGGGAGCGGGGCACCGATGATGTGCTGCGCGGTTTTCACCACCCGTTGTAGTGCCTTCCTGTCTGCAGCAGTGCAGCTGCTGTACCATACCGTGAAGCAGGTGGTCAGGATACTCTCTATGGTACAGCGGTACAGCGGTAAAAGTAGAAAGGTTTAGAGGGATATTGGCCATATGCAGACAGGTGGAACCGGCGTAGATGGGGTATTTGCACAATCCGCAGGCATTGCCACTTTCATTTCACTGTACATCTTTTATGTGTACGTGACAAATAAAGTTGACTTGACTTGATCTTGGTCGGCATGGACCCGTGCAGTCGGAGGGAGAACGTGCAAACTCCACACAGACAGCACCCAAGTCTTTGGCACTGTGAGCAGCAGCTCCACCAACTGCACCACTGTGCTGCCAAAGTTGCTCCAAACATACTCTAAAAACCAGCATTGACATCACTCTGTGCGTCTTGTAAGTACCTGCCAGCTACTGTCTGATGCCTCTTGGGTATTAGCTAGTAACCGTTGAAGGGTGGCCAACTTCTGTTCCAACATCTGTTCTCGGTGCAAGGCCTCCTGATATTTGGGAAAAAGAAATCAGCAACATTCGACTCCATCTGCACATCACGTTGCCTCGGCAAGGTCAGCAGCATAATCAAGGACCAGTCTCACCCTGGTCACTCCCTCTTCCCCACGCTCCCATCAGGCAAGAGGTACAGAAGTCTACATTTCCAAGCCATACCTCCAGATTCAGGGACAGGTTCCTCCCAGATGTTATCAGGCGATTGAACGATCCTACAACTAACTAGAGGGCAGTCCTGACCTGCCATCTACCTCATTGGAGACCCTCAGACTATCTTTAATTGCACTCTATCTTGCACTGAATGTTATTAGCTTTATCCTGTATCTCTACACTGTGGATGGTTTGATTGGAATCATGTATAGTCTTTCAACTGACTGGACAGCATGCAACAAATTAGCTTTCCACTGTACCTCGGTAAACTAAACTAAAAGAATCAATGCAAGATAAATAAAAAGTGCGGAGAGAAAAAAGAGACAGGAGTTTTATTTTGCTCACTCAGTCTGTGCCACCCCAAACCTCACACTATTAATCTATTTTCTATACTCCAAATACTTCATAACCTTTACATAACCTTCATCTGGAAAAACTAAAATTAATTTTCTTTATCCTAATTACTAATCCCTTTGCTCACAGGTTTTATCCCATTTCATCTATTCAGTCACTATTTTCAGCTTTTCAATTGTTAATTTCATCTCATGTGGATACTACTCCCTTATCTGGTTTAGTAGCTCACATTTGCAGAATACCATGCACATCGTATTAATTTCACATTCAGCTCTCCTTCGGCAAACATGAACCGTCTTGTTGACAACAAACAATTTAAGTTTGCATATTTTCCTGCCTATATCCATGGGAAACGCTGAATTATATTGAGGCTTGTTGTTTTGTGTTACACTGCGCTGATCCTGTTTCTTGGTCAACAATCATTACTTGCTCATCCACATTTCCTAAAGCATCAGCTGATCGCTAACATTCTCTTCATTTGATTTATGCCAATTTAATTTCTGTGCCTAAATTCATCACGCCCCTGGCATTCCTTTATTTAAAATTGGAGTTCCTCAGTGATTGATCCACAACCATATTATTTCTGCTTAGAATTAGAATTCCTGTTACGTTTCATGTGGCCTTTGCAATCATCACAAAATATTACCTCAAAATCCCAAAATGCTATATATATGTATGTGTATATATATATATATATGTAATATATATATATATATATATATAAAATATAACACACAAAAAAACTTAGCTCCACGACTGAATACATCAGAAAAGGTAAATCGTAGTAATAAATACGAACAAGTTGATGACAGATTCCTTAGTTAACAGGATAAAAAGCAAATAAGCTATATCGCTAGAATAGCGAAGAGTACAGTCACTGGTAGGTTTTACCTGTAGATACTGTGACAGCTGGAATAGTTCCTGAGAGTACATACTGGGAGAATTAGCAGCTACCTGGGGAAGGGAAGGGGACACTTGTTAACCATTTGAGAGGAGTGCGAGGAAACGTATTTGCGTTATTCCCTTTATCATGTATCTAAAACACTGTGAATGGCTCAATCGTAATCATGTATTGTCGTTCTGCTGACTGCATAGCACGCAACAAAAGCTTTTCACTGTACCTCGGTACACGTGACAATAAACTCAACTCTGACTCAAATGTTGAAAGGTTAAAAGAATTTCATTGCTGAGTCTCACATTTTGTTATAAAGCAAAACACTGCAGATGTTGGAAATGTGAAACAGAAAATCTATAAAATATTCAGCAGTTAGGCAGCAGCTTGGTGAAAGAAACACGTTTAACATTTCATACAAGTTTCTCTTGCCAACAAAGTTACTTAAATTCCTGTGCATTTCATTATCCATTCTGCCTTGATAGTGTGGTGTAAAATT
The DNA here is from genome assembly GCF_028641065.1 of Leucoraja erinaceus. NCBI lineage: Eukaryota > Metazoa > Chordata > Chondrichthyes > Rajiformes > Rajidae > Leucoraja > Leucoraja erinaceus. Next base: position 2,975,286 of record NC_073392.1, on the reverse strand, counting down.
CTTATTGAGGGAACCAATTTTTAAATAGTGATATTTTAGATTACAAAATAGCATGAGCAAGATCCCAATGATATACTCCCTCTTTTCCCCTCCCATCAGGCAAAATGTATAGAAGTGTGAGATCGCACATCTCCAGATTCAGTTACAGTTTATTCCCAGCTGGTATCAGGCAACTGAATCATCCTACCACAACAAGAGAGCAGTGCTGAACTACTATCTACCTCTTTGGTGACCTCGCAACTATACCTCGGTACACGTGACAATAAACTAAACTAAACTTAACTTCCATTTTTCATTGTTTTTCAGACTGAAGAAGGGTCTCGACCCAAAATCTGTCACCTATTCCTTCGCTCCATTGATGCTGCCTCACGTGCAGAGTTTCTCCAGCATTTTTGTCTACCTTCGATTGTTCCAGCATCTGCAGTTCCTTCTTAAACATGAATCTAGCAGAATATCTACCAGTCAAACGTACACGAACCAGCTCCTGCTGGTACTTGAAATAAAACTATTGCACATTATGAAGCTGAACTGTACACAAAAGCCCTGATTCAATCTTCCATGCCCAGTTGTGTATTTATCTCAACCAAGGTGGCTGCTGTGGGTCGTAGTAATTATCTGAGTTTTCAAGGGCAAGTTAAAGAGAGTGAATGTCATATTACAATAATCAAAATATTTGAACAACACTCCTATAGCCCCACAGCTCAGCAGTTCTACCAAACTCATGTGGAATATTAAAAATGCCTCCCTCCACTTAATAGCAAGCCACACTGTGGAAAACTGCCTGGAATGATGCAATGTGTGACTCCAACATATTCTGGAATATATCGATTCCTTCACTTTGTCAAACGCTTGAAGCAAAATATCCGCTCATACTTGACGGTGATTTATGTAATTGGAGCAGCATACAATGAGGCTGTTTCATAAATCCAAGAGGCCTTCAGTTCGTCTACTCCTCTGCTCAGTGTTATGTCATGTAATCGCAGTTAAAAGGTCCACGAGGATGAGAAAGGCAAAACGGGATTTCCAGCCAACAGAATAAATCCTTTTTAAAAAGAAAATAACTTATTCCAAAACATCACACAATTACCAGTGGCCAATCATCAAATAGTACAAGACGTCCTCAGGATACGAATGCCTGACTACAGACAGCCTGTACATATAATCACGCATTTGGGACACCATTGGGATGGATTTGTTGGCTGTTGCAAGGTTGTCGACATTTTCTGCCATGTGGTACTCACATCAAGACATTGTTATTGCATCTTGCAGAGAGATCTGAGGAGTTGCATTAAACATCCTGGCTTAACTATCCTGGGTGGCACAGTGACGCAGCAGTCGAGTTGCTGCCTTACAACGCCAGAGAGCCGTGATCGATCCTGACTACGGGTGCTGTTTGTATGGAGCTTGTAGCTTCTTCCTGTGACCGCGTGGGTTTTCTCCGGGTGCTCCGGTTTCTCCCACACTCCAAAGACATACAGGTTTGTAGGCTAATTAGCTTGGTAAAATTGTCCCTCGTGTGTGTGTGTGTGGGATGATGTAAGTGTGCGGGGATCACTGGTCAGTGCGGACTCGGTGGGCCGAAGGGCCTGTTTCTGCGCTGTATCTTTAAACAAAACTAAACTAAACTTAACGTTGCCTTAGTTGGCCTATGTCTTTATTTAAATATATCATCAGGTGGCCTCACATTTCCAACTTGCAAACTGTGTGTTACAGACAGCTCTCAGCAGTGGGAGTCCCACTGTAGCCTGGGAACACCCTACACTCTGGAAAAAAATATACAACAGTCATAAGCAGGCATTTCTATCCCTGCATACCACAAGACAACCAAAACACATGGCTTCGCAAGCGCATTGGACATTATTTCTTGGACTGTGGCAGACTGCATTATTCGCAGGCATGCAAAAACAGAGAAACAGCTCTGACATCGTTGACCTATTATCATTGACTATCATGAATTCTGACATTCCCTTCACCGATGCTGCCTGACCCATTGAGGTACTCCAACATTGTTCTAATGTCCATACTCCAGTATGGACATTAGAACAATAGACAATAGGTGCAGGAGTAGGCCATTCGGCCCTTCGAGCCAGCACCGCCATTCAATATGATCATGGCTGATCATCCCCAATCAGTACCCCGTTCCTGCCTTCTCCCCATATCCCCTGACTCCGCTATTTTTAAGAGTCCTATCTAACTCTCTCTTGAAAGCATCCAGAGAACCTGCCTCCACCGCCCCCTGAGGCAGAGAATTCCACACACTCACCACTCTCCGTGAGAAAAAGTGTTTCCTCATCTCTGTTCTAAATGGCTTACTCCTTATTCTTAAACGGTGGCCCCTGGTTCTGGACTCCCCCAACATCGGGAACATGTTTTCTGACTCTAGTGTGTCCAAGCCCTTACAATCTTATATGTTTCAATGAGATTCCCTCTCATCCTTCTAAATTCCAGAGTGTACAAGCCCAGCTGCTCCATTCTCTCAGCATATGACAGTCCCGCCATTCCGGGAATTAACCTTGGACATTAAGTATGTGAACAAGGTGGTGTGCATCTGGAGTTTAATCAAAACAGGGTTGGAGTATGGATGAGCAAGCTCTCTTGCTCTATTAATCCCTTCAGTTTCTCTCCACCTAATATTACAGTCGACAATTACATTTCTTCTCCTTTCAGAAAAAAGATCAGTAATTCTTAGGTTCCTTCTATTGAAACAAAGTTAACATCCAGGTGCAACAATGAATAGGAAAGGGGTGATTTAGTGGATTTTTAAAAACAATTTTAAACAATGGAAATGTGAAATAAAAGTGCTGGAACTCAGCAACTGACCCACAACACAGACCACTTCTCTTTCCACAAATACTACCCGACGCTGAGTTTTTTCAGCATTTCCTGTTTCTGTAAACAATTTATTGGCCTTTATTGCAAGATGGTCGTATAAAAAACCACAGGAGAATGCAAGATCTTACATTAAGGTAGCATCTTTCTTGACCTGCAAATATTGCAAAGTTGATGAAATAATTATACGGTTGTTTTGTTACAATCAAAAGGCAATTTGTGTCCAATAAAGTTTTACAAATAGCAAATAACAAGATAAGTCGTGTTCATTGAGAGATAAATATTGATCCGGGATGATGACGACACTTATTTCTCAATCATTGTTACAAAACCACACTGGCAGTTGGCTTCTCTCACCACACAGTGCTTCCTTTTTACTGCACTGGCTTTTCTTGCCATAGATTCTCAGGCTTAAGTCCCATTAGTTTCTGAATCAGAGTTGAGAATGCTGCCAATGTAATAATGACTGACATCGAACTAGCTCTGGCAACACCTAAACCAGAGCCATGGGCTTTCGTACCGTATATGTCCGAGGAAAAAGGTTCACTAAACTGCTTACAGAAAGGGTTAATTGACTTGAATTGGCCCGTATTCTCTGGAGTTTAGAAGAATGAGATCTCCCTGAAACAATCTACTTGGAAACTTGACTGAGTTGTTTCTCCGGCAGTAAGGTCAGAACGAGAGGTCATAATGTTAAGATGAAATGCTGTGGAGAAAAAAATTCTTAAGGAAGAGTTGCGTACAGTGCCCTCCATAATGTTTGGGACAAAGACCCATCATTTATTTATTTGCCTCTGTACTCCACAATTTGAGATTGAAAAAACTCACATGTGGGTAAAGTGCTGATTGTCAGATTTTAATAAAGGTCATTTTTATACATTTTGGTTTCACCATGTAGAATTGCAGCTGCGTTTATACATAGTCCCCCCATTTCAGGGCACCATAATGTTTGGGACACAGCAATGTCATGTAAATGAAAGTAGTCATGTTTAGTATTTTGTTGCATTTCCTTTGCATGCAATGACTGCTTGAAGTCTGCGATTCATGGACATCACCAGTTGTAGGGTGTCTTCTCTGGTGATGCTCTGCCAGGCCTGTACTGCGGCCATCTTTAGTTTATGCTTAGTTTAGGCCTATTTCCTTTGCTCCATAGATGCTGCTGCACCCGCTGAGTTTCTCCAGCTTTTTTGTGTACCTTCGATTTTCCAGCATCTGCAGTTCCTTCTTAAACATTTAGTTTTTGCTTGTTTTGGGGGCTAGTCCAGTTCCGTTTTCTCTTCAGCATATAAAAGGCTCAATTGGGTTCAGATCGGGTGATTGACTTGGCCACTCAAGAATTGACCATATTTTAGCCTTGAAAAACTCCTTTGTTGCTTTAGCAGTATGTTTGGGATCATTGTCTTGCTGTAGAATGAACTGCCAGCCAATGAGTTTTGAGGCATTTGTTTGAACTTGAGCAGATAGGATGTGTCTATACACTTCAGAATTAATTATGCTACTGCCATCAGCAGTTGTATCATCAATGACAATAAGTGAGCCAGTACCGTCAGCAGCCATACATACCCAGGCCATAACACCCCCACCACCGTGTTTCACAGATAAGGTGGTATGCTTTGGATCTTGGACAGTTCCTTCTCTCCTCCATACTTTGCTCTTGCCATCACTCTGATATAATTTAATCTTGGTCTCATCTGTCCACAAGAACTTTTTCCAGAACTGTGGTTGCTCTTTTAAGTACTTGGCAAACTATAACATGGCCATCCTATTTTTGCGGCTAACCAGTGGTTTGCATCTTGCAGTGTAGCCTCTGTAGTTCTGTTCATGATGTCTTCTGTGGACAGTGGTCATTGACAAATCCACACCTGACTCCTGAAGAGTGTTTCTGATCTGTCGAACAGGTGTTTGGGGATTTTTCTTTATTATAGCGAGAATTCTTCTGTCATCAGCTGTGGAGGACTTCCTTGACCTGCCAGTCCCTTTGCGATTAATAAGCTCACCAGTGCTCTCTTTCTTCTTAATTATGTTCCAAGCAGTTGATTTTGGTAAGCCTAAGGTTTGGCTGATGTCTCTAACAGTTTTATTTTTGTTTCTCAGTCTCATAATGGCTTCTTTGACTTTCATTGGCACAACATTGGTTCTCATGTTGATAAAAGCAATAAAAGTTTCCAAAGGTGATAGAAAGACTGGAGGAAAGACCAGGTGCTGAGAGTTCTCTTATACCTGCATTAAGGAGGCATTTAAACACACCTGAGCAATTGCAAACACCTGTGAAGCCATGTGTCCCAAACATTATGGTGCCCTGAAATAGGGGGGATATGTAGAAACACAGCTGTAATTTCTACATAGTGAAACCAAAATGTATAAAAATTATTCTTGGGCCCCATTTGGTCGTGGCTGACCATGTTTGTCTCCAGGGTGCTATTCCCTATATGGAGGACGCCCGAGCGAGACTTTATTTAACGTGGGGAGACTGGTGCACAGACAGCCACCCCACGGTCCTTGACAGATCTGGGTCAGGATCCAGTGGCATGGAGTCCAAGACGACCGGAGACCCTTTTCTACTGCAGCCTTCATCCGCCTTCCCAATAAAATCTGACAATGTGCACTTTAACCGCATGATTTTTTTCTATTACAAATCTGAAATTGTGGAGTACAGAGGCAAATAAATAAATGATGGGTCTTTGTCCCAAACATCATGGAGGGCACTGTACAAGTTGTAAATACTCAATTGTCAAGACTGACAGGAGTAAACCTTTGGACAAGGATAGAAAAGAAAATCTGACACAGCATGATCTTAGTTTAGTTTATTGATTGTCAGGTGTTCTGAGGTACAGTAAAAAGCTTTGCCACGTGCAAACCAATCAACGGAAAGACTGTACACTGGACTGGTTAGCGCAGGACAAAAGGCTTTTCACTGTACATCAGTACACTTGGCAATAAACGAAACTAAGATCATGATGCTTCACATTTTCTTTCCCATCCTTTCTTAGTAAATAGCAAAGGAGACTTGAAGGTCTGTATGGTTTAAAACTGCTCTTACTTTTTTCTGGCTGTACTAGCAAATTTAAAGAGCCCACGAAAGATGAGAGTTGTTCCTTTGCTTGCTTCTATCGTTAGTAATGTATAAAATCAATCAGATTATACAGTCAAGTTGTTAATTTTAGGAAACTGATACTCAGTTTTTTTTTTTTTTTTTTAATTAAAATTTAACAAAGATCTAAATTAAAGGATTGCTATTCCTGTCCTTGCAGTCACGCGGTATTGAAATCAACGGAAAACCAATCTCAGTGTCAGTCTTAACCTGGTTGCCCCCTTTGTAACTAATGAGGAGCTGAGGAGTCCAATGGTGAAGCACACAGAGTGGACATACTGAGCTGATCACAAATTCACAACTTTCATGCTTGTGCAGAATTCCCAAACAATTTATTAGTGGGCCAATTTCAGCAGTAATGCAGGAAACTGCTAAGATTATCCTGGAAAACACAGGCCATGATGTCATTGAATCTTTACACCGCACAGAGAAATACAAAGCGTGAGCAAGATAAGCAGCTTGTCATAAACTGAACCTGGCAGCAAGTGACTCTGTAAATGACAAAGATGCTGGAGAAACTCAGCGGGTGAGGCAGCATCTATGGAGTGAAGGAAATAGGTGACCCTTAGGTCTCGCCTAGATGCTGCCTCACCCGCTGGGTTTCTCCAGCATTTCTGTCTACCTTCGATTTCCCAGCATCTGCAGTTCCTTCTTAAACAATTGTAAATGACTAAAATGTGTCTATTTAGCCTCCCCAAGGTAGATATTTTCTGTCAACTTACAACATAACTGCTCTTATGCAGGACATTTCTAATAAAATAATTTTATGTTGAGTGAACTGTTAGCATCAAAATAATTCCATTCACTAAATCCAGCTGTGCTGCACTCCATTACAATTGGAGCATGCCTGATTTACAGACGGCTTTTCAATCCAGTGCACGTATAATAATATGTTTTTAAACTTTATATTGATATTAATATTCAGAACTATATATGCCTATCAGAAATATATTTCAATGAAACACTTGAGACATTTCTTTAACATGGAAATAATTATTCCAAATTACAAAAGAGCCACTTACCTTTTCAATAGGAAGTGGGAGAGGAGCCTGGATGACACTAGAAGACAAATCACAAGATAAGTTTAAAAAAATCCTCAACAACAAACTGACTTCTATTTCTCTCTGTGCCAGTGAAGAATATAAAGTGGATACACCCGAAAACAAGTTGAAGCAAAAATTAATCACTGAACAATTCCATAAATGTGCATCTCTGCTTGAAGTCCATAAATGTCTTTGCATATGTATGTGTCGCTGCTGGTGAAGATATCTTGCAGCGGCTGAGAAGTCCTCAACAGCAGTACAATGTGCTCTTGTTGTCTATGGTGTTACAATGGAGACAGTGGGGGAAAAAAAAGAGGCAGACTTTTTTTTCTGAAAAGCACAAGGGTGATTAATACTGTTCGTCTATTTAATGAATAACGCTTTTCAAGGATCAGAGAACTTGAACCAAGAGCAAAAGTTCATACATCATTTATATTTAAGGACTACCCTATTTTAACTATTTCCAGGAACACTTTAAAGCTAAGCTGCCTTGTGATCATGACAGCATGCTTTAGTCTGAGCGGATTAGGTCCCATGATCAATCAATAACAGAACTCAATTTAGCAAACGATCCTAATGGCCTTTACGTTTTTAAAAAAAGTACAAATCACAAAGGAACAAAGAAACATAATCTTCTTCTGCATTTTTATAAAAGGACAAAGGCAAATAAAATCAAGATCAGGACACAGAGATAACTATCCGCCTCTTCTTTGATTGGCGTTTTGGAATCTTTCTCAACCCTATAGATTTCAAAAAGAAAATAGACAATAGACAATAGGTGCAGGAGAAGGCCATTCAGCCCTTCGAGTCAGCACCACCATTCAATGTGATCATGGCTGATCATCCACAATCAGTACCCCGTTCCTACCTTCTCCCCATATCCCCTGACTCCACTATGTTTAAGAGCCCTAAGGCAAAGAATTCCACAGATTCATAATTCTTTTGGGAACGGTGTTGATTTGGCATCCATTATTTCCATTCTAACCAATGGAGTGACATTAGACATTTTTCTATCTGCAGGAACAATTTCTGAATCTAATTATGAAAACTGTATGTTTAAGAAAATAGTGCGGGAGTAGGCCATTCCGCCCTTCGAGCCAGCACCGCCATTTAATATGATCATGGCTGATCATTCCAATCAGTACCCCGTTCCTGCCTTCTTCCCATATCCCCCGGCTCCGCTATTTTTAAGAGCCCTATCTAGCTCTCTCTTGAAAGAATCCAGAGAACCTGCCTCTGAGGCAGAGAATTCCACAGACTCGCAACTCTCTGTGAGAAAAAGTGTTTCCTCGTCTCCGTTCTAAATGGCTTACTCCTTATTCTTAAACTGTGGCCCCTGGTTCTGGACTCCACCAACATCAGGAACACGTTTCCTGCCTCTAGCGTGTCCAAACCCTTAAAAATCTTATATATTTCAATGAGATTCCCTCTCATCCTTCTAAAACAAGCCCAGCCACTCCACTGTCTCAGCATATGACAGTCCCGCCATCCCGGGAATTAACCTTGTAAACCTACGCTGCACTCCCTCAATAGCAAGAATGTCCTTCCTCAAAATAGGGGACCAATACAATAGGGGACCAAGACTGCACACAATACTCCAGGTGTGGTCTCTCTAGGCATTGCACAACTGCAGAGGGACCTCTTTGCTCCTATATTCGACTCCTCTTGTTATAAAGGGCAACATGCCATTCGCTTTCTTCACTGCCTGCTGTACCTGCATGATTACTTTCATAGACTGATGAACAAGGATCCCCAGATCCCGTTGTACATCCCCTTTGCCACAGAAGCCTATGGAGGCCGTCAATGGATATTTTACGGCAAAGATAGATAGATTCTTGATTTGTACAGATGTCAAGGGGTTATGGGGAGAAGGCAGGAGAATGGGGTTAGGAGGGAGAGATCGATCAGCCATGATTGGGCGGAGTAGACTTGATGGGCTGAATGGCCAAATTCTGCTCCTAGAACTTATGGTGGAAGATTGGCAATGGTGAATAGACTGCGATAGCCATATTCTGTATTTTCCCCTTTACTCTACCGATTATAGTCTAACATCGGTAGTGGGGAAACTGCTAGAGTCAATTATTAAAGATGGGATAGCAGCACATTTGGAAAGTGGTGAAATCATTGGTCAAAGTCAGCATGGATTTACAAAAGGTAAATCATGTCTGACGAATCTTATAGAATTTTTCGAGGATGTAACTAGTAGCGTGGATAGGGGAGAACCAGTGGATGTGGTGTATCTGGACTTCCAGAAGGCTTTCGACAAGGTCCCACATAAGAGATTAGTATACAAACTTAAAGCACAAGGCATTGGGGGTTCAGTATTGATGTGGATAGAGAACTGGCTGGCAAACAGGAAGCAAAGAGTAGGAGTAAACGGGTCCTTTTCACAATGGCAGGCAGTGACTAGTGGGGTACCCCAAGGGCTCAGTACTGGGACCCCAGCTATTTACAATATATATTAATGATCTGGATGAGGGAATTGAAGGCAATATCTCCAAGTTTGCGGATGACACTAAGCTGTGGGGCAGTGTTAGCTGTGAGGAGGATGCTAGGAGACTGCAGGGTGACTTGGATAGGCTGGGTGAGTGGGCAAATGTTTGGCAGATGCAGTATAATGTGGATAAATGTGAGGTTATCCATTTTGGTGGCAAAAACAGGAAAGCAGACTATTATCTAAATGGTGGCCGATTGGGAAAGGGGGAGATGCAGCGAGACCTGGGTGTCATGGTACACCAGTCATTGAAGGTAGGCATGCAGGTGCAGCAGGCAGTAAAGAAAGCGAATGGTATGTTAGCTTTCATTGCAAAAGGATTTGAGTATAGGAGCAGAGAGGTTCTACTGCAGTTGTACAGGGTCTTGGTGAGACCACACCTGGAGTATTGCGTACAGTTTTGGTCTCCAAATCTGAGGAAGGACATTATTGCCATAGAGGGAGTGCAGAGACGGTTCACCAGATTGATTCCTGGGATGTCAGGACTGTCTTATGAAGAAAGACTGGATAGACTTGGTTTATACTCTCTAGAATTTAGAAGATTGAGAGGGGATCTTATAGAAACTTACAAAATTCTTAAGGGGTTGGACAGGCTAGATGCAGGAAGATTGTTCCCGATGTTAGGGAAGTTCAGGACAAGGGGTCACAGCTTAAGGATAAAGGGGAGATGAGAAGAACTTTTTTTTTCACACAGAGAGTGGTGAATCTCTGGAACTCTCTGCCACAGAGGGTAGTTGAGGCCAGTTCATTGGCTATATTTAAGAGGGAGTTAGATGTGGCCCTTGTGGCTAAGGGGATCAGGGGGTATGGAGAGAAGGCAGGTACGGGATACTGAGTTGGATGATCAGCCATGATCATATTGAATGGCGGTGCAGGCTCGAAGGGCCGAATGGCCTACTCCTGCACCTAATTTCTATGTTTCTATGATTATGTTTGAGGTTGATTGTATTTATGTACTACTTCCCCCAAAGCAGCACAAATGTAGAAATTAAACTTATTTATTAAACTTATTATATTAGCATTGATTATGACAAACATTGTTTTGGGGGAAAAATAAAACAGAAAGCAAAACACCCCACACACCTATAAGGACATTTCTATTGAAACAACATGTTCAAACACACTTCCCTCAGTGCTCAAAAAAGACACATGGTGCTGGAGTAATGTAGCAGGCCAGGCAGTATCTCTGGAGAACATGAATAGGCGACATTTTGGACCCTTCTTCAGACAGATTGGGGGGGGGGGACGGGACGGGACGGATGGGGGAGAAAGCTGGAAGAGAGGTGGGGCAGGTCATAGCCTGGCAAGTGATAGGTGAGGTTTTTAGTTTTGTTATACAGAAGTTTGGACAAAGGTCAGAGATAAAAAGACTAAGATAGGTTGAGATAAGATAGAGATAGGTTGAATAAGTTAGGTCTTTATTCTCTGGAGCGCAGAAGGTTAAGGGGGGACCTGATAGAGGTCTTTAAAATGATGAGAGGGATAGACAGAGTTGATGTGGACAAGCTTTTCCCTTTGAGAATAGGGAAGATTCAAACAAGAGGACATGACTTCAGAATTAAGGGACAGAAGTTTGGGGGTAATATGAGGGGGAACTTCTTTACGCAGAGAGTGGTGGCGGTGTGGAATGAGCTCCCAGTGGAAGTGGTGGAGGCAGGTTCATTGGTATCATTTAAAAATAAATTGGATAGGCATATGGATGAGAAGGGAATGGAAGGTTATGGTACGAGTGCAGGCAGGTGGGACTAAGGGGGAAAAAAAATTTGTTCGGCATGGACTTGTAGGGCCGAGATGGCCTGTTTCCGTGCTGTAATTGTTATATGGTTATATGGTTAAAAAAGGATTGTGAAGCCAGAAGAAATAATATGGCTGGAGGGGTGGGGGTGGGGGGGGGGATGACGGGGGTTGAACACCAATATACTCAATTTGCTCTTCCCTACTCGTTTGATAATGAATAAAGCACCCTAAAGCACATCTAGGCCAAACTGGAAAATCTGTGGCCTTGTACATACAAAGTGACGCATACTTACTCAGATCGTCGACGACCTTCCATACCATCTGGCATAAAGAGCTTGACAGTAGATACTATGCATCCATGTGTAACTAGAAACATATATATATATTGTTTACATCAATACAGTACATCTAACTGAGCTTTAAAATGCGTCTGTAACCATCCAGTTGAAAAGGAATACTTTGACATTGCAGCTTTTTAAAATCAACAATCAAGTTGCTTCTTCCTCATGCACAGACTTGCATTCGACACAATTTTGAGATTAAGAAAGACTTGTTTCCTCTTCGCTCTATTGCATTAGCTATAAAGACATGTCGCTTATTTCCTTTCCTGTCATAACTGCAACATAGTTAGCTTTTGAACTGGGGTGGGGTGGGGTGGAGTGGATGGAATGAAAGGACAATAACAATTGCCCCAGGCTTTACAGAATGGAGGCAATGTGTTTGGAACAAGGATTGTTCAATGGAGCCAACAAAAAGACAGACATAGCATAGCGAAGGCCCATGTGAGTGCCCATGGCTACATAAAAATAACGACACAAGGAGCTGGAACAACTCATAGAAACATAGAAATTAGGTGCAGGAGTAGGCCATTCGGCCCTTCGAGCCTGCACCGCCATTCAATATGATCATGGCTGATCATCCAACTCAGTATCCCGTACCTGCCTTCTCTCCATACCCCCTGATCCCCTTAGCCACAAGGGCCACATCTAACTCCCTCTTAAATATAGCCAATGAAGTGGCCTCAACTACCCTCTGTGGCAGAGAGTTCCAGAGATTCACCACTCTCTGCGTGAAAAAAGTTCTTCTCATCTCGGTTTTAAAAAGGATTTCCCCTTTATCCTTAAGCTGTGACCCCTTGTCCTGGACTTCCCTAACATCGGGAACAATCTTCCTGCATCTAGCCTGTCCAACCCCTTAAGAATTTTGTAAGTTTCTATAAGATCCCCTCTCAATCTTCTAAATTCTAGAGAGTATAAACAACTCAGCAGATGAGGCAGCATCTCTGCGGAAATGTGACTTTTCGGGTCGGAATCCTTCAGGAAAAGGATCCCAATCAGAAATATTACCTATCCATGTTCTCCACAGATGCTACCTGATCTGCAGCGTTTTTTGTATTGTACATCAATAAAAATGAATAGTGAGATGGTGCACGTACTTCATGGACAAATGATTGACAAAAATCTGAATTGTATAATTCCAATAACAAAATAAACAAACAAACATAAATTCATATACAAAGTGGTGGTGTAATGAGGTGGAAACACCAGTAGCAAGCCCATTGCAACCTCAATAAAACTAACTGCTGTTAATAACTGATAACAAAGCAGCACAGTTGGAACACAGGACAAATGTAACAAATTTCTGGATGACTTTTATTTGTGTGGGCACATGGGAGTTGTAGAGCAGTTGTGCAGAAATATAATGTTGAATTTGTGCTCTGACCTTTCCTGGTGTTCTCCGTCACATCTACGCCAAACTGAATAATGTCCCCTGACAGGAGTTCACATGGCGGGCTTTCCTCCGATCCCCGACTCAACCGCTGACTGTTAATAAACGTACCATTACTACTTTTAGTGTCCTGTAGATAGAACTGGAGAGAAAGCAAAAATGTGTCATTTTTCAATGAATTCCACCAATCTGCAAATGCCATTGGCAAAATATTTCATCCATCTTCAGAATTATATAGATTTGCGACTGCTCAAATAGCATCAAAGCTATGTACGAATTATATTTAAAGTAGACAATTCAGCAACAAAGCTTTATTACATTACCCTTGCATATATTAGCTAAAACTATACATTTATAACAAGAATGTACTGCACTGAATAAGGTTCTGTGTTTAATCAACTCCTAACTCCAAAAATCGTCAGGCTGCAATTCACGATTTAATTTTATCAACTTGTGAGCACAAACAATGCTGATTGATGATACAACAAAAAACATTACCACCAGTTAGGTATGAGAGGTCACATATTAATGAGAATGTCCTGCAATGTACTGCTACGATCAGCTCAAAACTCACTCAACCAGATGCTGACGGAGAGTCACTAGCGGGCACAGGGGTATATTGTCGTTTCATTACCACGTGACCTCTGTTGGTCCAGAAAAACGTATAATCCAGAAAGGTTCAGGAACCTGGAGTGCTGCAAAAATCGGTGTTCAACCTGTATTATTTCTTGACCCAGATATCTAAATTACGGATAAGTTACGTTTTGGATCGGGTAGGGTGGGTATTAAAACACGTCTGAAAAAGGTCCTGACTCAACGAGTCACCTATCCACGTTCTCCAGAGATGCTGTCTGGCCTGCTGAACTCATCCTGCATTTTGTGTCTTTTTTTTGTAAAGCAGCATCTTTGCAGTTCCTGAGTCTACAGAGGGATGCAATCAGGTTAATGGGGACTTAGAGTACAAGGTAACATGTGAGGTTTTGAAATCTGATGGGAAGTACAACAATAGACAATAGATGCAGGAGTAGGCCATTCGGCCCTTCGAGCCCAACACCACCATTCAATGTGATCATGGCTGATCACCCCAAATCAGTACCCCGTTCCTGCCTTCTCCCCATATCCCCTGACTCCGCTATCTTTAAGAGCCCTATCTAGCTCTCTCTTGAAACACAGCAAAACACAATATATTTTTCAAATGAAATGCCAATAATAATCGGTGTACAGAATACACTCTGCATGGTGTCACGAGACGGAGAGAAACATGACGGTACAGTGAAAAGGGATCGCTATCACATTGTCAGCCGTTATTGCAAGAGCTTGGAGAAGAAAGGAAAAGAAGACTTGCTGAGATTTTTCAGGGTTTCAGTGAAACCATATTTGTTTTACACAAGATTGGTCTGTATCCATAGAAACAAGAAATGCTACTTCAAAAATTAAAGCATTTAGAGAAGAACGTGCTCACACTTTTCTTTTAAAACTAAAAATAACAGTAGTTAACAAATGCATTTTCTTTTAGAAACAAAATACTTTTTGACATTTTCTATTTGAACAGCATTTTGGGTTTCAGGAGTCAGGAGTAGAATAGTGGAGGAAGTATAACGTTGAAGGAGGAGCATTCTTTCAAGCTGTATGTGTGTCTTGGCAGGGAAGCATTCTGCTTCAGTAACAGCAACCAACCAGGATGTCTCTATGACAAGATTACCAGCAAAAATCCTTGGGCTTTCTCATGTACAATCTTGTTAGAGCCAGTAAAATGCACAGCCAAAACCACAAAAAAAAAGCATACCAACATTTTATTATTCATTGGCAAACACATTCAAATAACCAATACCAGACAGGTCAGATTCAGAAAACAAGTTTGAAAATGATTGCACCACATTGTCTGAAGAAACGTCACTCATTCCTTCTCTACAGAGATGCTGTCTGTCTCGCTGTGTTACTCCAGCATTTTGTGTCTACCCACATTGTTGATCAATAGGAAGAGGTAGCAGTAAACATAAAAAATGATTTAAATTATTGTTTCCACAGCTATACTGCTACCTCAAGCAAAAATGCATAAAAATCAGAAACATGGTATAAAACAGCCACTGTAAAGACCTGATAAACAAAATTGACTGAAAAAGAGTCCTGACCCAAAATGTCACCTATCCATTTTCTCCAGAGAGACTGTCTGACCTGCTGGGTTACTCCAGCATATTGAGTCTATCTTTGGTATAAACCAGCATGTGCAGTTCCTTTTTGCAACACTGTGCATACTTAATTGTCATGTATAGGGTACACTTTGGGCAAATCATGTAATTTTAGCTCTCAGGTGGAAATAGGGGATATATCTCAAGACCATTCAGAGCTCAGGAATACATATTGTACTTGTCAGTGATGCTCACTGCTCAAATAAAATCGAATGCAAAATAAAAGCCAGATCACAGCCATAACACAATAGTAATTCTCTGAATTCTATCAAGTTCTTGCACAACAAGAGAATAAATCGGACAACTTTTGTTTTGTGCATGTTTTTTCTAAAAACAGCCTTAGTCAACAATTATCCTTATTTTAAATATACTGGCCTTACATTGGATTACATCACAAGTTTGTTTCTGAAAATCACCAGGCTATTTTTTTTAAAGGTCTCCCGTTTTATCCATTGGTGTTAAGTTCAACAAAGCCTGTTACAACTCAGACTTATGGTCCAAAAATTGCTTGCAGACTTTAAACATTTTTTTTAGCTTTACGGTAGAGATATAATCTATAGATATCAATGGTAAGGAAACATTTGGAACTATTTCATTTAATGTTTGAAATATTTTACATCAGTGGTCTTTATTGACTTGCTCAATTTCTTGACTGTGTGATATTTTGCTGTTCATTACTGCTGTTTGCTTCAATGCTTCAACTCTTCTCTCATTTTTAAATGGCTTTTCCATCGCAGATGATGCGATGCTCTTGTAAAAGATACTGCTGTTACCCAACAGTTAACTGCTACAAAATAGCAAGGATCAATTGACACATTATTTAAAATTAACAATTAGAGATACACAGCGTGTAATAGGCCTTTCAGCCCAACTTGTCTGTATTAGAATACGAGACTCCCTAAACTGGGAGAAGAAATTACGACCCTTGTCCTTATCGATGCCCTTCATGCCTATACATACCACTATAAGGTTACCCCTCAACCTCTCACACTCCAGAGAAAAAAGACCAAAGCCTGAAGGGTCTGTCCCACTTGGCGATTTTTTCGTCATATCAGGGTCGCCAAAAGATTTTGAACATTTCAAAATCCAGTGGCGATAAAATAGAGTTGCTACACTTGAAAAAACATCGGGCGTCAATACATCATCACGCCGCACATTTTTCGGTGTCCTGATACTAGGTATGTTGCAAAACTTACCTTCAGCGGCGCTGCAGTTCTGCCGCTGCCCGTGTGCGTGACTTTGGCGCCTTTGAGAGGGGGGCGGGTTTCAAACGCGATTTTCTCTAGGCTGTTGAAATCGAGGTTGTTCAGCCTAGTTAGTTGCTGATGAAAAATCACTGCGAAATTCGTTCACTGCAGGTATTTTTAAACTAAATTGGGTTATTTAAATGTTATAGAAACATAGAAAATAGGTGCAGGAGTAGGCCATTTGGCCCTTCACCGCCATTCAATATGATCATGGCATATAGTAGATTAAAAATCCTCCTCTAAAGCCGCGAACGCCGACAACGGGACGGATCTTATGTTGGGGACAAGGCAAGGTAGGTTGTTTATTTTTACATTAAAAAGGGCTTCTTAAGATCCCTTTATTCAAAATGTTATGTTGCGAGTAGCTGACTTGGGGACACATTCAATCCCGCAGTATCTTTCTGGGCATATGGGCTACAAATCCACCGCAATGGCAGCGCTCCAAACCAGCGCGTTCCTCAGAATCCCACTTGCAAGCTGATTTAAATGGCCATTAATTTACAGCAATTGAACACTAAATCCCTTCCATTTGGCCTATAAATTAATGTCAATGAGATTTAAAAATCATGTTTTATTGTGAATTCTTGTGTGAATGTTCTTTGGACACTTAGGCTATTTAAAAATGTTAATCTTTTCTTAAGAAATGGATAGATGTTTAGATCTAGTAATTGAATTTTGGTATTAGCTACAATTGGGTAACTAACTAATTATATGCTTTAATTTCAGGTCATCCAAGTAAGATTGTTTAATATTTGTTTCAGAATGCTTCTATCTATAATAACTGAAAATGTCTTTCGGTTCTCTTAATTTTTAATAAAGTTATGTCCATTTCACTGTCCTTGATCACAACTTTTGTGTTAAGTCAATGGAAAATCAATAGGGAACAAGATGCTAATTTCCGAGTATGAAAATGGCCATAACCTTTTTAATACTGAAGATATGAAAGTGAAATAGGTGTCAAATTAAACTTCTTTTTATGCTTTTTCTGATGGGATAAATTGCAGACTTGATTTCTTTTTTAAATCTCAAAATTTTGTAACATTGCTACTGATGCGTCAGTCAATTGTGCCGGCAGTCGCCGGAAAAAAATCGGCAAGTGGGACGGGTCCTTAACCAGTCTCTTCCTTTAACTCAAGACTACCAATCCTGGTAACATCCTTGCTATACAGCTGCAACATGACGTCCCAACCCTTGTACTCTAAGCCCAGACTAATGAAGGCAAGCCGAACATCATCTTCACCACCCTGCCTAACTGAGATGCCACTTGCAGAGAACTGAGATTGGAGCCTCGAATCTGACAACTTTTTCACGAGAAAAGAAAGATTTTTTAAACTGTATGTTCCTAAATTGAAAAACGTAATTTTGGAATTCGCAACAATTATTATTGTTTCTCTCTCATTCTCGCATTCTAATTCCATTATTAATGATGGACAACAAATACGACAGAGATGCAGGCCAGGTTTGCCACCCGCATGAAACAGGGGCAGGTGGTTGTCAAGGTCACTGCAATACTGTTACCTCTCATCCAACCAAACTTCTGAGAGCAAGTTTGTTCCTGTCGGATTTGAATGTTTACTCACGACGTTAACTTCAACAGCTTGAGTCATGAACTGCAACGCTGCTTTGTTAGCCAGTCCTGGTTAATCTCATTTTAAATTCCATTAAAATAAGCAAAGAATTTTAATTGTATTTGATATCATGGACAAACCCAAGTGTGCAGTATTAATTTTTGTTTTGAATGAGTTTCTCCCTATTTGTTTAACCATATTTTTCTACTTATATGAAAATAAATGTGTTTGGCTTCACTGCACTGAATCATTGCTTGGTAACATCATAAAGCCTTGGCGTTCAACCTGGCTCCCAGAAAATGCAATGAGCTTCATCCAATTCCCTACCACTATCTTTCCAGCACATCGACAACTGCAATTTTTCCAATCACAAAGGTGTCTCTCAAAAGTCTTTCACTTCTTGAAGTGAGGCTTTCATCTGCTGCAGGGGACCACACATAAAGTGCCCAATTTTCTGCTCTCACCCCCTCACCCCGAATGCGCCTGTCCCACTTAGGCTATTTTTAGGCGGCGGTCATAGTCGGAGCAGGTCACTGAAAATCCGGCGACTGGAGCCCCCTTCGACATAAAATTTGAAATAGAATCATTACTTTAACAACAATAAAAAAACGATGTCAGCGCCAGCGATAGCCTACGTCACCTGGCGACAACTACGACAGCACCTACGCTAGGAGAAGTAAAGCTACGCTCATTGGCGTCAAACCCACTGTCGCCGACTGTCCCCGAACATTTTTCAACATGTTAAAAATCCCGCGGCGACCAGAAAGACGCTATGACTCTTTGGGCGACTGAGGAGACGACTCATGACCATACAGGCGACACCCCGGCGACAGCCTAGTCACCTGCAGTCACCTAAAAAAAAAAAATTGCCTAAGTGGGACAGGTCCTTACAAAACAACAATAGCATTCTCCAATTCTCAACGTCCACCCCAGAGACTGTGCATTCAATGGATCATCTTTCACAATTCTAGCAGCTCCAGCAACATTCCACAATCAGACACATTCTCCCTCCTCTATCAGGTTTTGGAAGAACTGTAGGTACACAAAAATGCTGGAGAAACTCAGCGGGTGCAGCAGCATCTATGGGGCGAAGGAAATGGGCAACGTTTTGGCCCGAAACGTTGCCTATTTCCTTTGCTTCATAGATGCTGCTGCACCCGCTGATTTTCTCCAGCATTTTTGTGTACCTTCAATCTTCCAGCATCTGCAGTTACTTCTTAAACACTTTGGAAGAACCGTTCCCTTTTCAACTCTACATAAATTATTGATCGATATTCATTTAGATTGCGGCAGATAGATCCAACAAGTAGAAAAAAAGCAGTTGACTGCACAAGCAATACAAATAACTTTCATTCATTGACTGGCACCAACACAATGTTCCAGGACTAAACAATGGTTCTGATGTGCCAGCACTACACAAAAAAAAGTGAGAAATGACATTGCAAGATTCAGATATAACAAGTCTTATCAATGCAAAGTGCAAGAGAGCAATTCCAATGGCATGGTGCAAAGTACACTAATTGAAGATATCTAAAAAAAATATTTTTCAATGTCAGCATTCTAGTTATCACATTCCACAATTCAAACATTCAGTAATATTCCAATGTACAACAAAAATATCCATAGAGTATCTTGCAAAATAAAGGCGATTTTCACATAAAAACACCACAATAATTAAAGATGGTAAGGCCCCTATATTGTTCTTAATTGGTGGCAAAGGGGTTGGGGTAGAAAAGATATTCAACATTACTGCAATTTTCAGGATTTGCACAGTTTAAACAAATTCAAGGATCTTTTAACACGTTTTCCAATTCGATATCAAAAAGGGAAGACACTGCTTTTAAGAAGATTCTGACAGATTGACCGTTAATCAGTACTTCCGCATCGACTCATGGCTTGTGTGAAACCACTGATTGCAGATTTGTCATCTGGTTTGCTCTGTACCAAAATTAGCAGCTTTTGGTATTCATTTCCTTCACTGTGAGACACGCATGTTCTCTAAAACATCAATTACACCTCATTGCCGAGATTCTCTATCAGCCACGAAGCCAGAATTTACTGCAAGGGATATCTAACATCACCGTAAGCTAACATTTTCTGGGCAATGAATGTTGAAAGCATGATAACAGAGCAGAAAGGGCACCTGATCTAGAACCCGTGAACTTCTCAAGTGTTTGGAAAGTAAACAGAGGAAAGATTGAGAAGGACAAATCCGACAACAAATCTGGAGGAGAAAATGTTAAGATTCCACCAGCTGTGTGACTGCACCACCCAGAGGTTAATGTCACAAGAAAGTTGGGGAGGACATGGTGAGTGTGGAGAGTGCAGGGGGGGGGGGGGGGGGGGGGGGGGGGGGCAGGGAAGGTGAAGTATCGAGGAGGGCATTGTGAAGGAGTCAGGGAGCAAGTCAAGAAATGCAATATGCAAGGGAACAGAGGGCAGTTATCACAGGGAACACAGAAAGTGTCAGAAAATTGCCCAGGGGGTGTGTAGTTGAAAGTGCGCACAAGTTGCCCAGAAGGGGAAAGTGGGGAGGGGAAAGGGTCTGGTGTTGCCGAGAAACATGATACTATAACAGAACATGGTCAATTGAGTAAGGGGATGCAGGGGCTGGGGTGGGGAAGGCGGGAAGGGCATGAACAATCAAAACAGACCTGGTGGGAGTGTCGAGGATTCAGGAGAGCAGTCGGACAGATGGAAGACAGGTACATTTGACGGGGCAGGCTTACTGGGGAATGAGAAACATGTGAATTGGAAAGAGCAAACATGCACAGTGTCATAAAATACTTAAAAGAATGGAGGGGAAAGCAACCAATGAAAGCTACCACTTTGCAAGGCAATCTGATCATGCAGATTAAATCTTGTACACTAATGCTAATCATTCAAAGCCTTCAATCCATATGTTCACAGAGGGACACTGGTGGGCACCAGGTGCAAGGTATGTGGACTACAGCTGCTCAAACTCTACTAAAAATAACTGTTCATCATACTGATTTACAAAGTAACGTTGAATTAATTCTAATGTAAAAAAGAAATTACAAAAAGCAAAATTCACAGGAACTAATGGTTTGGGGCTGGGCGGGGATAAATCATTTTTTCAATTCAATTCAACTTTATTGTCATTGCACAAATACAAGTATAGGTACAACAAAATGCAGTTTAGCGTCTAGTCATAGTCATAGTGCAAGATAGTAGAAGTAAAAATAAAAATACAAAATAAGCATACAATTAAAAAAAATACTGGTTAACAATGTGTGGATTGTGGATGAATTAAAATTGGTACATAGGCAAATAACTGTATACAAATGTGGGAGTCTAAAGATAGCTAGCGATGGGACTCTGAGTTCAGCAGTGTAATGGTGTTGTTGAAAAAGCTGTTCCTCAGCCTGCTTGTGCGAGACCTGAGGCTCCTGTACTGCCTCCCTGATGGGAGGAGGGCAAACAGTCCGTGGTTAGGGTGAGAGGGGTCCTTGATGATTTTCCTGGCCTGTCTCAGACACCGTTTTTGGTGGAGGGCACCCATGGCAGGGAGCGGGGCACCGATAATGTGCTGAGCGCTTTTCACCACCCGTTGCAGTGTCTTCCTGTCAGCTGCGGTGCAGCTGCTGTACCATACCGTGAAGCAGGTGGTCAGGATGCTTTCGATGGTACAGCGGTAGAAGTTGGACAGGATCTGGGGGGACAGGTGAACTTTCTTGAGCCTCCTCAGAAAGTAAAGGCGCTGCTGCGCCTTTTTGATCAATTTGGTGGTATTGAGGGACCAGGACAGATCATCTGAGATGTGTACCCCGAGGAATTTGTAGTTGGAGACGCGCTCCACCTCAGTCCCGTTTATGTGGATGGGGGTATGTCTGTGGCCACCTCTGGTCTTCCTGAAGTCAACAATGATTTCCTTCGTCTCCTTGGAGTTGAGGACGAGGTTATTATTGGCACACCAGGCTGCCAGGTTCTGGACCTCCTCCCTATAGGCAGATTTGTTGTATCTACAATACTTCAGCAACTATGTAATGTTCAAGTACATGAACTTCACAGATTGAAGTCACAAGAACATAAAAAATAGGAGGAAGTGTCCAATTGGCCTTTGCACCTGTTCTACCATTCAATAAATCATGGCTGATCATATTGTTTCGACCCAAAAACCACACATACCCGCTTCCCCTAAATGTTAAGAAATCCTTGCCTTGAGCATAATGAGCCCTGTTCCATCGTGAATTGGATGATATCATTTCTTCTTATCCCTGCCCCAAATGGCAATGCTTTATAGCTTTGAGATTGTGGCCCTTGGTTTCAGACACTGGGGAAACACCACCTTCCATTTACCATGTCACCCCCTGAAGAATATTGCATATTTCAATTCTTTTTCATTCGTGTAAACTGTAGAAAGTACAAGGTCTCGTTTGCTTAATAGCTCCTCAGAGCACAACCTCGTCCCCTCAATTCCAGGAATTAATTTTGCACATCTTGTCAAAAACATATCCTTCCTTCGGAAGATTAGACTTTACACAACATTCCAGGCATATTCCTGCCAAGATCCGACATAGTTATAGTAGGATGCCGAGGCATATTCGGATCGTTGACCATGTCGTGGTGAAGGGGCTTGCGTGACCCCATGATTCCGAGAGTGATGCCGTCGGAAGCACCAGCTTCTGGTAGGGCCACCCATGGCGGTAAGGTCGAGGATGAGGGCCCAGACTAAGAACGATCCAACGGCGAACCAGGCCGACAAAATTATCCTGAACTAAACGGCTGTGAAGATCTATCAGCTCCGATCATGTTGGTTCCCTTGCCATTGGAATGAGTGGATTGATTTGTGAAGGACCGTGTGCTTCTTGGAGTGCAACATCAAGTACACGGTAAACAAACACATGCACTGGTGTCTTCATTCTGCGAGTCCAGAACAAGGGGTCACAGTTTAAGGATAAAGGGGAAATCTTTTAGGACTGAGATGAGAAAAACATTTTTTACACAGGGAGTGGTGAATCTCTGGAATTCTCTGCCACAGAAGGTAGTTGAGGCTAGTTCATTGGCTATATTTAAGAGGGAGTTAGATGTGGCCTTTGTGGCTAAAGGGATCAAGGGGTATGGAGAGAAGGCAGGTACAGGATACTGAGTTGGATGATCAGCCATGATCATATTGAATGGTGGTGCAGGCTCGAAGGGCCGAATGGCCTACTCCTGCACCTATTTTCTATGTTTTTATTTTTCTATGTGAGCTGCAAAGCCAGGATTAGACGCATAAGCCACCTGAGAGTCCATAAAAACAACAGAACGTAGACCATCATCTTCGACCTCGAGGGATAGCCACGACCGATGACCGATGCATATGGAATGCAGACAAATGGTATTTGTAATAATCGGCGCACTGGTCGGCTTATACATGGTGAGGTGAAAGGCCGTGTCTATGTTGTACAACTCTATGATTCCACGTAGTTAATGGGAAAATTGCAAAGATTACTAAAGTGAATTGAATACATTTTATTAGCCAAGAATGTATACATACAAGGAATCTGTCTCGGTGCTTTGCTCGCAAGGATAACAACACGATATACAGTCGACAATTATCATCTCTGACCCCTCTCACCCTGGCCACAAACTCTTTGAATCACATCCTTCTTGAAGGTGACTCCGGACTGTCAAAGCTGCCACAGCCAGACATAAAAACAGCTTTTTCCCCCCACAAGCAGTAGCTGTACTCAATAACCAAAAATCTGTAGCCTCCTTTTGCTCAGGTATTTTATTTAATTCACATGTTTAATCAATAATGTTTTATTATTATTGTTTAATGTTTTATGTGTCATTCCTAACTGTCACTGTGTGTCATGTTGCCACTTGCGGGCAGAGCAGCAAGGCAAATTCCTTGTATGTGAATGCTTGGCCAATGAACTTATTCATTCATTCATTTAACTAACTACATTGTTTAATATAGAGCCCCATAAAAGCTTATCATTAAGACTTAAACCCCTGAAATAAAAGTGGCAGAACATTGGTCATGTGACAAGGAACAAAATAAAAAAAAATAATAAAAGTGCTTTTTTTTGTGTAACTGGAGGGGGAAATATACACGGACGTTCCTCGGTACTGGAGCTACTGCTTTTGTTAACATATATTAACGAGGCTGATTTGGGTATTTAGGACCCAATTTCCAAATCTGCAGACAACACAATACTTGGAAGTGTAGGGTGTGCTGAGGAGCATCGCAATAGACATCAAGAGGATGTAGACTAATGAGCCAGTGCAATGGTGGATATATGAAACGGCAGATTAAATCGAATGCAGAAAATTTGTGAATATTACACTTTGGAAGAGAGAACGAAGAGAGGCAAATAAAACTGGAGGAGACGGTACCACAAGGGATGCAAATCAGAAGTGTTTTAGTAGGAACTGCAGATGCTGGAGAATCGAAGGTAGACAAAAATGCTGGAGAAACTCAGCGGGTGCAGCAGCACCTATGGAGCGAAGGAAATAGGCAACGCTTCAGGCCCGAAACCCTGAAGGAAATAGGCAACGTTTCGGGCCGAAACCCTTCCGGGTTTCGGCCCGAAACGTTGCCTATTTCCTTCGCTCCATAGATGCTGCTGCACCCGCTGAGTTTCCCCAGCATTTTTGTCCACATGCAAATCAGAAGGCTTTGAGGATATGTGTGCATGAATCATTGGAAGTGACAAAGCAGGATGAGAAAGTGATTAAAACCAAAGGATCCTGAGCTTTCAAAATGCTTTTCAATTATCGAGCAAGGATGAAGACAGACATCAATCTTTATGAAATGCTGAGTCGGCCACGTGGGCTACAGTTTCCAGTCCTGTGTCTCATTTTTTGGAATGGTGTCAAGGCCTTGGAGATGATGCAGAATAGATTTATTTGAACGATTCCAGGCATGAAAAATTGTGTTAATGCGGACCAAATGGAGAAGCTGCGTGAATTAGAAATAGTTGGGTGGGGATCTGACAGAGCTACTTTAAAAAAAAATGAGAAAAGTAGATAGAGAAATAAGGCATCACCATTGGCAGAAGTGTCAACATTTAAAGGATCAACAATGATGAATGTAGACAATCTAATCTGTGGGATAATATTTAGTGGTAATATTTATTTTCGATTTGGTAAGTCTGTTCCTTTTAGGGCAAACCCCCCCCCCGATGTTGTGGGAGTCCAGAACCAGGGGCCAAAGTTTAAGAATGCGCTCCTATCTCATTTAATGCATGCTGACTGGCTGCATCGTGGCCTGGTTCGGCAACTTGAACGTCCAGGAGCGGAAAAGACTGCAGAAAGTTGTGACTACTGCCCAGTCTATCACCGGCTCTGACCTCCCCACCATCGAAGGGACCTATCGTAGTCGCTGCCTCAAAAAGGCTGCCAACATCATCAAAGACCCACACCATCCTGGTCACACACTCATTTCACCGTTGCCATCGGGAAGAAGGTACAGGAGCCTGAAAACTGTAAAATCCAGGTTCAGGAACAGCTGCTTCCCCACAGCCATCAGGCTATTAAACATGACATCAAATAAGCTCTGAACAATAACAATCTATTATTATTATTGCACTCTATCCGTTTATTTATCGTGTGTCTATGGTCTATACACACACTGAACTTTTATCTTCCGTTTTGTATTATGTTTACATATTCTGTTGTGCTGCAGCAAGCAGGAATTTCATTGTCCTATCTGGGACACACAACAATAAACTCTCTTGACTTGACTTGAGTGCACTACTCGAGTGTCAGGTGAAATTTCCAAGTTTGTTGTGATAAAGAATTGCCTCGAAACATAAATTCCACAGTGTCACATGGATACAGAGCCAACTAATCAGGAACAATGTGATACTTCATATTCTTCAGTGTGAGAGCAACAAATGACCTACAAATTGTTACCAAGGCTGGTGTATTATGCACGACATGCTCTATGCTCCAAATTAGGAAGCAGTCTTTTTAGAAGCTACACTGGTAAAATGTGGGTGCCTTTTCTGTCAAATCGTATTCCAAAACTCATCAGGAATCCGACTGGAGTTTGCGATGCGTTGAATGATTTAAAAATAGACCAAAATAAATTACTTCAGCTCTTCCAAACAACTAATTTCTGGTAAAATGATATGAAGTGCATAGACATTGAATAGTACAGCACAGGAATAGGCCCTTTGGCCCACAATGTCTGTGCCGAACATGATGCTGTTAAACACATCTCATCTGCCAGCACATGATCTATATCCATCCACTCCCTGCATATCCACTCACCAATCTAAAACCTTTTAATCACCATTGTTGTTGGTGCTTCAACACCACCCGAGGCAGCACATTGCAGGCACCCACCACCACGTTAAAAAAACTTACCCCACACATCTCCTTTACACTTTGCCCCTCTTACTTTCAAGTGATGCTCTCTTGTCTGACATTTTCCACACTGGGGCAAAGACTGATTGTCTCCCCATACTATAACTTCATAACTTTGTATTACAGGTCTCCCCTCAAACTCTGGGGCTACAGGGAAAGCAATCCAAGTCTGTTCAACCTCTCCTTGCAGCCAATACGCCTTAATCCAGACAGCATTCTGGTAAACTACTTCTGCACCCCTCCAATCACAGCTTCCACAACCTTCCTGTAATGGAATGACCAGAGCTACATGCAATATTCCAAATGCAGCCTAACCAAAATCCACATCATGACCTCCTGACACTTCTACTCAATGTCCCGACTGATGAATGCTAGCATACCATACACATTACTTACTACACTATTTGCGTTAACACATTCAAGGAGCTATGGACTTGGACCTCAATGCTGTTAGGGGAGTTGACATTAACTGTATACTTTCCCTTTACATTGGACCTCCCAAAGTACAACACTTCACACGTGGATTAAACTCTATCTGCCATTCCTCTGTCCATTTCTGTAGCTGATCTATATCATGCCTTATATTTTGATGGCCTTCCACACTGATGCAACCTCAGCAATCTTGGCGTCATTTGCAAACTTACAAACCAACCCGTGTGTATTACTTGTAGGGTCTGTTGCCATCCAACAGTGTCCACGCAATGTGCTTTTTCATTCATTGTGTCCATTCCTTATTTTATGGATAGGTTATCATGGCCACGTTAGTTGGTGGAAGAAAGAGCAGCTAGGTTCAGATTCAGTTTCCAAACGCACTCCGTGGACATTGTTCTCCAGTGCTTCGAGCAGGGTTGACAAGTTCAAAAATATGCTGCACTTCAAAAGTTGTAACTCTCAAGGCAACTATAAAACATGGGTGCATACAAACAGTCTGTAGAAGGGTCTCAACACGAATTTCCCTGCACAGATGCAGCTGGACCCGCTGCGTTCCTCCAGTATTTCCTTTTGCTCTAATTTCCAGTATCAGCAGTCTCGTGTCACTAATAGTTCACAAACACAGTTTCTGAATTCATAACAGATTCAGCCTTGTATTTTGATGGTGATCCAATTTTAAATGAATCCCAGTATGTCACCTTAAAGTATTGTCTCAAGTTATACAAAGCAATTCATGTCAGCATGTGTTTCCTTGGGATATAGCTTTGCTTCATCTGAACCACATTTTGCTACTTAACCCAAATGGGAAAGATCAAAGTGAAATCAAAACTGTTGACAATATAATTATGATTAGATGATTCATTCATTCAGATCATTTCTGCAGGATTACAGGATCTACTGAGGAACCAGGGGAATAAGAGAATGGATGGCAAACGCCAGACCTTGAGTATGGTTGTGAAAGTTTCAATCCCTACTAAGAATTAGAAACATAGAAAATAGGTGCAGGAATAGGCCAATCGGCCCTTCGAGCCTGCACCGCCATTCAATATGATCACGGCTGATCATCCAACTCAGTATCCAATTGGGGTAATGTTCAAGGAAGGTAGGTTTTGCTTTAAACACAGAGCGTGTTTAATGCCTGGGACTTGCAGCAAGGGTGGTAATGCAACCAAACATGCTTGTAGTGTTTTAGAGGCTTTTGGATAGGCGCAGGCAGGGAGTGGTAAGATACGGATATGATGCAGGCAGAGGAATTAATTTAACGTGGTATCAAGTTCATCAAAAACATTGAAAGGATCTGTTCCTGTGTTTTGGCTGCATTCTACAGAATGATAATGGTGGGATGCTTAGCAACGTATTGCTGTGGACTAAGGTGGTGAGTAAACCACGTCTTATGACAGACGGTTGATCTGTCAGCCTTGCACATCCAACATAAAGTGCAAAATATTACACTTCATCACATTGTTTAAACAAAGGTTTTGTTTGGATATATAATTAAATTGCTTTTAAGTATTTCATTCTGGTTTTATTTGTTTACATGTTATATATGAAAAAAGTTTTATACCCCCAAGAGTCGTAGCTCTACTCAATAACCAAAAAACCTGCAGCCTTCTTTTGCTCTGGTATTTTATTTAATTCACATGTTTAATCAATAATGTTTTATTATTAATGTTTAATGTGTCATTCCTAACTGTCACTGTATGTCATGTTGTCACTTGCGGGCGGAGCACCAAGGCAAATTCCTTGTATGTGAATACTTGGCCAATAAACTTCTTCATTCATTCATGTACAGGTGCACAACCTTTTATCCGAAAGCCTTGGGACCAGACACTTGTCGGATTTCGGACATTTTCGGATTTCCGAATGGAAGATTTTTAGCGTAGATTAGGTAGGTAGCATTGAAAAGTCTGGAGCGGCTGTCCATCATAATCATTTAAATCTTACATTGATACAAATAAGGGGGAAACCTTAGTCCCCCTACCTGGTCGGCGACTCCCAACATAAGCTGGGGGCTCTGTCCGGTGCCAGCTCCGTTTGGCTGCGAGGCGCTCCATATCCAGCGCCGCCCGCGGCCCCATTTTGGGAGAAGGCCATGGAGCTTACCGCATCAGCGATAAGGCATTGAAGTATAAACATAAGGGGTCTCTTGGAAGTTTTGCCGGGGTCGGAGCACACAGCCCCACCCATGTAATTACTGCACGGCGACCCGGTCTACCAGGTAGGGGAAAGAATTAAAGATTCAACCCCCCCTGCCCTCCAAAACTGACTAACATTTAATGATACAGATGTTTAAGTGTCTTTGCAAAGTTACAGTATTAGACCTGGGTTGACCGTGGGTCGTTTCGGGTCAGGTAGAGGTCAACATCCTGTATTTTTCTTAATATCTGTGCTGTAACCATAGGTAGGTTCACATTAATTTACGCCAAGTTTTTCATGGGCATTTTCCATTCTTAATCAATAATAGAAGTATAAATAAGTCTCTTGGAAGTGCACACACAACCCATGTAATTGCTCTAGTGTCGCAAAGTGTAGTTCCTAGGTAGGTTCCTAAATATCAATTACGAGTACCGAAAAGTGTGTGATCTAGGAGTTCTATACATAAATGTCCTAGATCTGTCAGTTATTCTCTGCCCTATTTATATTTCAGATACAGGTCTTCGAATTGGTTATTGATAGTTTAGATATTTCAACTTTACTTCCTGTAATTCATATAAGTTGCAGCTTCACCTTTGTATGAAAAGATTGGTATTCAAGAGCACCGTAACCTAAGTTAACACTGCAGCACTGGGAGGAGTTATCATTCAAAATCAGATGCTGTTCCCAAGCCCTTCGGATCCTTCAGTTGGACACAAAAGATCCAGCAGTAATATTTCAAAGAGCAGGGGAATCATCCCTAATGCACGGTAGACAAAAAAGCTGGAGAAACTCAGCGGGACAGTCAGCATCTATGAAGGAATAGGCGACGTTTCGGGTCAAGACCCTTCTAGATGCTGCCTCACCCGCTGAGTTGCTCCAGCTTTTTTGTGTACCTTCGATTTTTCCAGCCTCTGCAGTTCTTTCTTAAACCTAATGCCTGGTCATCTTTCATGCCGCAATGACAATCAGTTATCTAGTCATTACTCCATTGATGGACAGAGTTTGTTTTATGCAACTTGGCTGCTGAGTTTCCAACGGTGCAACAACATTTACACCAAGGATGTAACCATAGCTTTGGACAATTGGGAATAATGAGAAGTACCATACATGTTTGAAAGCCAGCCATTTTTTCTTCTTAACAAGGGTCTGCCAGTGAGGGCCCCACACACTCTCAGCCAAGCAATATATACAATGGCCAATAAACAAGGCAATCTACTCAACACCTGCACACATGTAAACTAGCCACATCAAATTCAAAAGAATGATAATACAGAACATTGAACAGTACGGCACAGGGACAGACCATTCAGCCCACTATGTCAGAATCAAACACAAAGCCAAGATAAACTAATCTCATCTGTAATCATTACAAAAACTCGGAAGCTCACATTTTAATGTTTTCCCGATGCAAGGAATCGATAGAGACGATGACTCCATTATGGCAATTCAGATACAGAAATTCACCCTTGCAGAATTAACAAATCACAAATTTATAAATATGGAATAAAATGTACTGTCATAAGTGAAAGAAGTAAATAAATGAACATGAAATTGATGCTGTTATGTTAGCTTGCATGTCTTGACATTTGCACAGAAGGCAGGGCTTTGTATTATGGAAAATTATGATATGGTCAATGTTTGAATTGAAAGACACAGCTTGAAGCACTGAGTCCATGCATCACCCGTTAACACCAGTTCTATTATCCCACTTTCTGATTCACTCCTTGCACACTAGGAGCAATTTACAGAGAGCCATAAACCTTACAAACCCGTACGTCTAGAAACACAAACCCCCTGCCCCGCCGGCCTCCACTGTGACACAGGGTCACCTGTATGCTCTACATGGCCACATTAAATCACAGCTGAAGTACTAATTATATACGTGGTGCACAGCACAAAACCTGTCAGACACACCTTTTCTGTTTTACTGGTTTGACTGGGTGTGACCAATTAATACATTTTTATGTATCACTCGGTTTACAGTCCATTGTACACTTAGATTCACAGGCTTTAACATAACTTAGCAAAAGCGTAATACATTTCAGATTTGGCCCATTCTGCATCTGCAATCTTCACTTTAAAGCTCGGAGATTCATCCTCGCAGAACCAATTTAAATGTAAATTATGAAAGTCATTTGAATGGATTAGGTTTGCATTTCCTTGACAATAATATCTTTTAGGAATGATTTAATTGAGATTAACCAATTTGATTGGGTGCAGATAAACAACGCAAGCTTGAGGTGGAGCGCGTCTCCAGCTAAAAATTCCTTGGAGTACACATCTCGGAGGATTTGTCCTGGTCCCTCAACACCTCCAAGCTGATCAAAAAGGCACAGCAGCGCCTTTACTTCCTGAGGAGGCTCAAGAAAGCCCACCTGTCCCCCGGGATCCTGACCAACTTTTACCGCTGTACCATAGAGAGTATCCTGACCACCTGCTTCACGGTATGGTACAGCAGCTGCACTGCTGCGGACAGGAAGGCACTACAACGGGTGGTGAAAACCGCGCAGCACATCATCGGTGCCCCGCTCCCTGCCATGGATGCCCTCCACCGAAAACGGTGTCTGAGACGGGCTGGGAAGATCATCAAAGACCCCTCACACCCCAACCATGGACGGTTTGCCCTCCTCCCATCAGGGAGGCGGTACAGGAGCCTCAGGTCACGTACTAGTAGGATGAGGAACAGCTTCTACAACAATACAATCACATTTCTGAACTCGGAGTCCCACCAATAGATTTCTCCGGTCCCTCCGACCCCATTGTTTAATTATTCTGTATTTTTTGATTATTCTGTATCTTCTCTCTTTCTATTTTTTTTTTTTTTTTATTTCTTTATGCACAACTACTACGGACTGACGCAAAACTGCATTTTGTTGTACTCATACTTGTATTTGTGCGATGACATTAAAGTTGAATTGAATTGAAAAAAAAGCTAGAACACGGCGGCCAAATATTGTACGTACAGCCAGGTCTCAGAAAAAAAAAAATCAGATAAATGACTAGTTTCCATTACTGTTTTGAACAATGCACTTGCTTTCCTCAGCCATTCAGAAAAAAAACCTCAATACAGCATGGAAACAGGCCTCGAGTCCACGCTGACCAACCATTCACACTAGTTCTATCTTATCCCACTTTCTCATCCACTCCCTACACACTAGGGAGCAATTTACAGCAGCCAATTAACCTACAAGCCTGCGCATCCTTGGTATGTGGGAGGAAACCAGTGCACCAGGAAGAAACCCATGTGGTCACAAACTCCACTTGAACAATGTCCCAGGTCAGGATCCAACCCGGATCTACTGGGTTGTACATCAGCTGACCCCCAATGCCATCAGTGTGAAGAAAGGAAATGTCATCTATCCATTCTGTCTACAGGTGCCGCCTGACCCGCTGAGTTCCTCCAGCACTTTTCATTTAATTCATTTAATTTGATTATCCCAAGCTTCTAAAAAAGGAGCACAATGCAATTGAAGCCAATTGCTTTTGGCTGCAGAAATTAAATTGCTTTTTGGTAATAAAGAATTTGCACGTTGTACAGAAATGTTGATGACCTTCATTCATTTGATGAAAATATAGCCAATGGCAGGGCAATGAGTCATTCAGAACAAGATGAACGTTTTCTCAATCACTAATTCACAAACACTGAGTTGATGTAAAACAAAATGCAGAGAGGAGAGCCGCACTATTAGCCTTGTGGTCATCAAGAAACTAAGTTGTGCCATTTCTCTCCCGGCATTGCATCTGCCGAGCAAAGATATTCTAGCAATTGTCAAAATAAGATGCAGGCTGTGACCTGAAACATTGATTATGTATCCATAATCCAGGTGTCCTACCTGACCCAAGTTGAAAAGACCCCAAATTGAAAGGGTGCCACCTATTTGCAGTAACCCAGCCCAAAATCCAACATCAGCAGCCTCTTGGCTCTCCAGGTAGTTAAAAAAAATATATAGTTAAGAAGCCATTTTTATTCAACTGTGCACATCAGGTAAAGACAGAACTAAGCTCAGGTTTATGGATTTTCAATAATATTAATACATCGTCATGCCTTGCAAGTATGTGACAGTAAACTGGCCAAGAAGAAGAGTATTTACAGAGTCCATGAACTCCCCACAACTGTCAAGACTGGGCTCATTGAAGAGAATATTGGAAAATAAAAATCATACTGAGGTTTACTTTGTACCAGAAAATGTTAAATTGCAAATTGCTGCTAAATTGTACTCAACTATTTAGAAGCTGAAAAGCAGGTTATGTCTATTAGTTTTCAAGATTCTATAAACTACTGCTGAGAATTTCCCCTTGAATGAATCATCCGCAGGCATACTGCGGTGACAACACGCAAGCAACACGCAACAAGTTGGTGCTCACAAAGCAGATCATTTGCTGCCCTGCTGCAGCTTGACAAACTATCAGATACATATTCAAGCAAAGCAGAATTCATGTGCGGGTCCATCTCCAGGACCAATTAATGAGCTCACCCATGTTTCAAGGCAATTTTACATCAATATTAACCAGAGTTTTACCCAACACGTTGACAAAAATGATAAACAGTCTTCATTCACAAATTATTTGAAGTGTAGTTTCAGTCGCACAGAGCTAACTGCGCTAAAAAAATGTGGCCTGCAAAAAAATTAATTGACAGACCATGCACGATCAATATTTATTGAAATTGAATTGAATTCCTTTATTGTCATTCAGACCTCACAAGTCTTGCCTTTCATCCACTGCCCCACTTTGATGCAAACCATTTCAAATTTCAGCATCAAATCATATACACTCCATTAAAAAGTTCTCCAATTCCAACTTCAAGTCTGAAGAAAGGTCTCAACCCGAAACGTCATCTATTCCTTTTCTCCAGAGATGCTGTCTGACCCGCTGAGTTACTCCACATTTTCGTGTCTATCTTCAAGCTGACAATCCCTATACTTTTCCCCCTACTCGATTTTCCTTAAACCCTCAATGTGTTGCCAAGATTAAATAAACTTAAAATATGCTGGATTTCTAACTTCAGTTACTATTTGGCCTGTGGAGTATTTTCAGCAGTTTCCACCATAGAGCCATACAGCATGAAAACAGGAACTGGGGCCCAACTTGTCCAAGCTGACCAACATGTTATTCAGATTTCCAGCATTATCAGGTTTTTAGATTTTGATAACCAAATACGTTTGTTATTACATCCTCACCCCACCCCCATTTAATTATATCATGGCTTTATTTGTACAATTTCAATCCTGTATCTTTGCCAGCATTCAATTATACCATAGAGGGATTTCCTTTGAAATTCCTGTTACTCCTCCATCAGCTCAATACAAAGGAACAGTAGAACCAGATTAAAATTCTTCAGAAGTAATCGTGCAATTTCTATTATGCACTGAGGAAGCCACGTTCAGTCACAATAAACGAGTGCAACAGGGAGCTTCAGACCCTAGGTTATGTAAGGAGGAGGGAGGGAAAATCTCAAAGAGTCCCAAACGAAAATGGGCAGAATTTCACAACAGCAAGGATGGAGCTTGAAGTTCTTTCTTATATAATTTTCCTAATCTCACAAGTCTTGCCTTTCATCCACTGCCCCACTTTGATGCAAACCATTTCAAATTTCAGCATCAAATCATATACACTCAATTAAAAATGATCTCCAATTCCAACTTCAAGTCTGAAGAAAGGTCTCGACCCGAAACGTCATCTATTCCTTTTCTCCAGAGATGCCGTCTGATCCGCTGAGTTACTCCACATTTTCGTGTCTATCTTCAAGCTGACCTCCCTATACTTTTCCCCCTACTCGATTTTCCTTAAACCCCATCTTTGGCCCCTTCTAATAAGTCCTTCTTAGTTTCAAATACAGATGTTTTAAATCTGATAAGAAAACCTAGGAACATTTATCAAAAATCAAAACGTGTAATATACAAAATGTGCAAAATGTTTTGATTAGAACAACATTTATTCCTTAAATATGTCCTATAAAAGAAAAATAGGTTCCAAGAAAATAAATGAGATGACAGCTAAATTAAAGAAAGTAATTTGTTTACTCTGAATGTTATGTTCTGCACATCAAAAGATGTATTCACATGCCCAGTGGTTCTCTAATTACCATGTGATATGTAGCAAACACAAAATTAAAAAAGAACCAAAAAAAAATACAAGTCCTCAGAAAATCTAAGCAGTGTTGTTGCAGACCAATAATTATTCATAGACCACTTTAAAAACTACTCAAACTGCAACAAACCTGATAAAAAATGTTCCCGGTTAAATTTGCACGTCACTGAACAAAAACCTTTTCAAGGCATCAAGCTTTGCTCATTGTGAATTTCTACAGACTAATTTCAGTTGGATAGTTCTTATCTTAATGCATCTGACTGCCTGTTCTTAAATATCATTGACAAAGGATGAAGCTGTGAAACAGTAGACTTCAGGGAGTTAAATATTTAAATACAATTAAATTGTAAATGTGCTACAACAATTAAAAAGACATTTCACTGTCCTTGTGAAACACCACACAGGGATTATGGACTCATGGGTCCCCAGTGCTTCTTCATAGCTATGAAAGTAACATAGCCAAACCAACAGTAAGGGCAGATTTGGGCAAAAACGCAAGGATATCGATGCCTCAACTAATCGGTCCGAAGAAATTAAGTTGTGATACTTAGACAAAAATGCTGGAGAAACTCAGCAGGTGTGGCAACATCTATGGAGCGAAAGAATAGGCAACGTTTCGGGCCGAAACCCTTCTTCAGTCTGAAGAAGGGTTTTGGCCCAAAATGTTGCCTATTTCATTCGCTCCATAGATGCTGCCGCACCCGCTGTGTTTCTCCAGCATTTTTGTCTACCTTCGATTTTCCAGCATCTGCAGTTCCTTCTTGAACAAGTTGTGATACTTACCCACTAAATAACAAATGAAAAGATAGGGCTGATGCAATTAGGTGCAAGGGATTTTTCATTTAGGAACTTTATTATGAATCTTGATTTGCTACACCATGTGCTTCAAGTCCTTGAATATTTAATTTGACAAGCTTGACAAATAAAACAGGAGAAATTATTGTGTTGTTTTTTTAGTCTCTTTTTCTTCTTCGATCACACAAGCATACTAAAGATTCCAAGTTACATTTCCTGGTTGGCACAGTAGATGTATCAGGTTAGTATTGTCCCTCCATAAATAACTACAACATATGGGCCATATTGGAGAAGAATATATTTGTAATCCTTATTTTTCTTTGTTCATTCTAATTGACTTATGACTGAACCCAGCAATGCAATGCTTTGAGGTGTTGGCTTAATCCGCTTATTGAATGCCATCCATCATTAAAAATATTTACAGACAAACACTTATAAGGACAGCCCTGCAGTCCCAATGGGACTCAGATTGTGCGCATGGTTAGGGAGGCAATTCCCCAGCATCAATGCAGGAGAATGTCAACAGCACTGGAATGAATTGACAGATGCAACACCATCTGTCATTCAGTACATTTGGATGTGCCATGTTTGACAGCACTGCACAGAAATCCAAAACTTGCTGCTATTTTAAAATGGATAAATGCCAAAGGATCCATCATTTACCAGAGAAATCTAACGCATTACCTCATGCTCTCTCTCCAAAGATGGTGCCTGCTTCGCTGAATATTTCCAGCATTTTCTGTTTCAAATACAAATGGAGTGTAGCTGGGACATGTCGGCCGGTGTGGGCAAGTTGGGCAGAAGAGCCTGTTTCTACGCTGTATCACTCTAAAACTCTCATTGTAACGGACCGTAGTGGTGGTGGGGGAGGGGAATGGTATCTGTTATTTCCGATTATTTGCAAAAACTGAGTAAGAGGGCGGGGGTAAATATGTACAGTATTGGCAAAAACAGCCAATAAGCATACACTAAACAGGAAAGGTGAACACAAACTGAGACAAGATTCGCTCCATTCACCAAGCAGTCACGCCATGAAACAATGAACTCGATACGGACGGACACCTCTGTTACAACAGATTTCATCCGCACGCAACTGAAAACCTTAAAAAGTGGTCCTTAATATTGAGGGTTGACTGTATTCGCAATATTTTATTGGTGCAATTAACACAAATCTCAAATGTCTAACAATGCCAAAGGAGTTGAAATTTCCATGCAGTAAGTATAGCCATATGCTGAGCTGGTTTTATTCAACAGGTAGGCAGTGAATGCATCGCTTCAAATTCTTTATCATGCAGAATTTTTGCATGGTTTACATAAAATACTGTTATACAGGAGTGCATTCACACCAACCTTTTGAAATGGACTTTCTTAAACTTACAATGCACTTTGATGAAAGACAATCCAATAATTCCATCAACAAGTTCAAGTCAATTTTATGTTAATTGAAAGATATTACAATTATTGATGAAACTACTACTATTTTTCCCCAAGCTATAGGAATTTTCATTAAGACTAATAATGTGGAGAGTGCATTTAGTTAGTATTTGGTCATCACACCTCTATTCCCCACCGGGAAAGCTTCATTATTGACAATGTGTCAGGCTTTGTCCAACCCACCATTCCCCCTACATTGGTCTGAAGAAAACATCCCAACCTGAAATGTGGCTTGTCCACTGTCTGATCCACTGAGTTCCTCCAGCACTTTGTTTTTCATGCTCTGACAGAATTTAATGTTACCAAGAAATTATTATTTTTCATCAAGAATTCACAACCACCACAACAAAGCCAGTGGCCAACCAGATTCTTATATTATATTGAAACCAAACACACTGTTGTATTCCATTTATCACCTATCAGATGTTTTGCAAGACCACTCATTCATGGATCCTAATGGAAAATATGCCACCCATTTACTATGATCAAACTCCTCAGTCTTTTATCTGTATGAACTCAGAGTATGAGGTAAATTTCACCACCCTAGAAAAAGTGGTGACACACAGTGCATTACTAGATTGCATTGTTTTGTATATGGGACCAGGTTGGTTGTATGGCACTAAATTACCATTCTCGGCATATCATGAATCATCCAATTTCAAACAAAGTTAATATTTAGTCTTACACACATCACATGCTATCTGCAAGAGTCATATTTGGACATTACACTTTAACCGATTAAGTAATAGCAGAAGAGATCTGGCATGTCTTTACTCCGAGGGAGAGCCATTATTAGCAAAACTCAAAGCAGGGCCCTGCAGTGTGCAGGAAGTAACTGCAGATGAAATGTGCTGCAGATGAAATGTGCATGAAGGAACTGCAGATGCTGGTTTAAACCGAAGATAGACACAAAAAGCTGGAATAACTCAGCGGGATGGATAGCATCTCTGGAGATAAAAGAAGGAATGGATGACGTTTCGGTCGAGACCATTCTTCAGACTTCAGACCTGAAACGTCACCCATTCCTTCTCTCCAAAGGAACTGCAAATACTGGTTTAAACCGAAGATAAGACACAAAAAGCTGGAATAACTCAGCAGGTCAGACAGCATCTCTGGAGTAAAGGAATAGGTGACATTTCGGGTCGAGACGGACCCTACAGTTTTAGATTGAGCTGTGTTCCTACCTTTTCTTTCAACTAGAAGTTATTTAACCCCCAACTGTTAATTTAACTCCTATTCTCCACACTTGATGTGGTGCATAAAAAGCAAGGCGTGTGTGCACGCGTGCGTAGGAAAGGGGAGAAAGCAAGAGAGCAGGAACAAGAGCAAGTGGGCAAAATAGAGTGAGAGAGAATATCTTTTCACCCCAAATCAACATTTTGCCCTTCAATGTTTTAAAACGTCCTTTGTTAAAGCAATTATAGAATGTACCTTGATTGAGCTAGGTAAGCAATAATCTCTGGCTTTTAAAAAATATATATTTTTCAGAATCTGGGCCAGCATTTTAGGTCCATCCCCAATTGCCTTTGGAATGATCATCTACAATGGTCCATTTGGTGAAAACATTTACACATTTCTATTGGATAGGAATTCTAGAATTAAATCTTGCAATTCCGAAAGAACAATAATATTTTTCATGGTCAGAACAGTACATGACAGTCCAAGATCCTGCAGTTGGTGATGTTTTCAATGATCTGAAGCACTTATTTTGGCAGCAGAGGTGGTGGTTTCAGGCATGCTGTTGAGTAATCTAGGCAGAGAGAGGGCATCAAAGTACAGCCACGGTAAACATTCTACAATATGTTGGAAGGAATGAATATACAAGGTGGTTGAATGAGTGCAAATCAAGCAGGCTGCTTTATCTTGGATGGCATTGTTGTAGCTGCACTCCTACAAGCAAATGCAGAGCATTCTATCATATGTGCCTTTGGGTAGTTAAAGGTGACTTCTTCTCTATGGGATACACAGGCTCTAATCTGCTCTGGCAGCAACAGTGTATTGGTACAGGTGAGTTTCAGGTCAACGGTGACCCAAGGAACATTGATGCTGGCAGATTCAGCCAGTGAATATCTACAGTAAACATTAGTCTCGCACTCGTTGGAATGTTTGCCTGGCACTTTTGCAGCAGTCTGTGACTATGCTGTGTAGGTTACGCCTCATGCTCCAACACATGCTTTATTTGTTGAGGACTTATGAATGAAACAGAACATAGTAAAAATCAAAAAATGAAGAAGTTCGAAGGGTCTCGACCCGAAAGTACCCTCTATCCATGTCTCGAATGTCAAATGAATATTGGGGATGTTTGGACCATTGGAAGAAAGGTCGGTGACTTAACCGCTGAAGGAAGTTGAGCCAGGGATAGCGACCTGATGAACCAAGATAATCTTCAGCTAAGATAGGCGACCTTCAGCAACCACTTCCATCTTCCCTCCAGAAGGCTGGGTTCAGCCACTGAAGTGTTAACCCTTTGAGAGCGATTGACTTTAGCTGCACCAGAGCATCTTGATGCCACACGCGATCAAATGTTGCCTCATGTGCAGTTACTATCACCTTGTCTTTGTAGTGCAGCTCCACTGTTTGGACTAAGGTTGTCACAAGGCGGGAGTCAAGTAGTCCTGGCCAAACCCAGGATGGACATTAGCAAAAAGGCCACTTTGTTGCACAGTAAACAACAGCTTCCATCATTTCTGCTACCATTGACACTAGACTGGGTTGGATAATAAATTGTGGACATACCTAGCTAATTTTCCATACTGTTTAAGAAGGAACAGCAGATGCTGGAAAATGAAAGGTACACAAAAATGCTGGAGAAACTCAGCGGGTGCAGCAGCACCCATGGAGTGAAGGAAATAGGCAACGTTTCGGGCCGACACCCTTCTTCAGACATTTTCCATACTGTCAGGTAGGTGCTAGTGTTGTAACTGTGCTGGAACACCATACCAAGCTTAAGAGTGCGAGGACTCAGCATTAGACTGAGTAATAAATTCTGCACCTCCAGTGACTTTTACCAATGTCTACAGATCACCACAGTAAGTATCCTATTCAGATGTGTCTCAACTTGGCATTGCAGAGAGCTGCAAACTTACAAATCCATTTTGTTACGACACTTGCACTAAAACAAAATCTGCACTTTATCTGTAGCTGTAACACTATATGTTTATTTCTTTTGCACTGCCTGATGCACTCATGTATGGTATGATTTGCCAGAATAGCACACAAAAGAGTTCAATGTATCTCAGTAAACATGACAATAATAAACCAAAGGTAGACAAAATTGCTGGAGGAACTCGGCAGGTGAGGAAGCATCAATGGAGAGAAGAAATATGCGACGTTTCAAGTCGAGACCCTTCTTCAGACTGATGTCGGGGGGGCATGGGGTGGGGATGGGCGGAGTAAGAGGAAGAGGCGGAGACAGTGGGCTTGTGGGAGAGCTGGGAAGGATGAGAGGGAGGGGAGAGAAAGCAAGGGTTATCTGAAATCAGAGAAGTCAATGTTCATACCGCCGGGGTGTAAACTACCCAAGCAAAATATGAGGTGCTGTTCCTCCAATTTCCGCTGGGCCTCACTCTGGCAATGGAGGAGGCCCAGGACAGAAAGGTCAGATTCGGAATGGGAAGGGGAGTTGAAGTGCTGACCCACAGAGAGATCAAGTTGGTTACTGCGAACTGAGCGGAGGTGTTGGGCGAAGCGGTCGCCGAGCCTGCGCTTGGTCTCACCGATGTAGAGAAGTAAACCAATACCAGTTTCAAATAAATCTATCTATCTAGTCTGAAGAAGGGTTTCGGCCCGAAACATTGCCTATTTCCTTCGCTCCATGGATGCTGCTGCACCCGCTGAGTTTCTCCAGCTTTTTTGTGTACCTTCAAATAAATCTATCAAATCTCTTATGAGCTAATTGTCTCCTGCAACAAAATCAAGTTCTCCTATCTAAGCGTGACACCGTAATGCCTCATCCCCCCACAGATCCACTTTTGGGTATTTTCTTGGTTCTTTCTGAAGAGGCTAGGTTCTTTCTGAAGTGTATTGGAGAGTTGGATAGACTTCTCCAGCATGACCAAAATACTTAGGTAAGCCGAGCGTAACATTAACATGATTATGTTTCTATTTTTAAAGCCAGATACCTCTCACGTTTATTATCAAGTGCTGTGTCCTACATCCACCAAAGATTTTCCATAAACATCACCAGGTTTGTACTATTCTGAATCATACATGGTGTTTTCTCATTCTTTGTAATAAGATGCATCACACCTGGTTATCAACCGAATTTTGCCTCTCATTCCCCGTCCATTCCATCCATGAATATCTGTTCCTCAGTACAGGTACTGTATAACCAAATTTCAAATGTACTTTTTTCTCTCTGCTCATTGACATATAAAAGTCTGAGTGGGAATCGGTGGATAGAAACATAGAACATAGAAAATAGGTGCAGGAGTAGGCTATTCGGCCCTTCGAGCCTGCACTGCCATTCAATATGATCATGGCTGATCATCCAACTCAGTATCCTGTATCTGCCTTCTCTCCATACCCCCTGATCCCTTTAGCCACAAGGGCCACATCTAACTCACTCTTAAATATAGCCAATGAACTGGCCTCAACTACCTTCTGTGGCAGAGTTCCAGAGACTCACCACTCTCTGCGGATGTAATGCGTTTGAATTTTGGTGAATGGAGGGATCAAATACTAGTTTTAACACTGCCTGTACGGACAAAGAATTGGAACAAATCGGCCCTTGTCGGAATCAGAGGCTGGTGGAACTCAACAGGGATCTGTACCTGGGCTTGAACTCTTGAAAATTTATATTAGCTGAGGGTTCCAAATATAACATTGTGAATTTGCTGATATCTTGTGACTGAGAGGGACGGGAACAGAGTCTCCAAGAGACAGCGGAACAGGGTAAACGGGCAACAACATAGAGTACAATGTGAGATAATGTGAGGTTATCCATCCAAAAAAAACAGAATGATTGATTTTTTTTTTATATGGTGACTTGCTGGTAAACATTGTGCAAAAATACCCAAGTTCCCTTGCTCACGTCACTAAGAACTAACATGCTTGGGAAGCAGGCAATTCAGATTGCAAATCGCATATCAGCCTTTACTGCAAAAAAAGGAATCAAGCAAACAATACGTCTCACTATGATTACATAAAGCCTGGGCGAGATCACGCCTGATGTGTTCCAGACAATTTTGGTCCCCTTATCTAAAGAAGAAATTACTTTCTTTAGAAGGAGTGCAGCAGAGATTCATAGGATGGTAGATCTGTCACATTTGGAGATGGAAGAATTTAGAAGAATGAGAGTGTCTTCGTGAAAACGTACAATATTTTTCCATGATTTGACAGGATAGCTACAGGAAGGACTTATCTCGCAGTTCAGGAGTCTAAAACAAGTCTCAGGTCTCAGTCGCCAAATAAACACATGGGCCATTTAGAAATGAAATGAATTTCCCGAGTCATTGGGTGCAAATCTTTGAAACTGTTAACGTCACATGAAACTCAGTTACTGCCTGAATTCAAAACAAAGATCGATAGATATTTTTGAACAAAGGTGCATCAACAGACTCGGGGACAGCTTCTTCCCCTCCGACATCAGGTCCTTTCATTAACTAGGGTACTGTTTGATTCACCGCCACCCAATACGGACATCGGACTGTGTTGAAGGAACAGATGTGCTACAATGCTGAGAACGATATACTGCACTCTGTATCTTCCCCTTTTCTCCATCTGTTGTACTTGAGATTGAACTGATTGCATCTATGTAGAGTATAACTGATCTGTTTGGATAGCATGCATGACAAACCTTTTCATTGTCCAGTTGATAATAAATCTAAACCAATAATAAACCTAAACCAGCTAGAGTTCTAGCAGTTAAAGGAATCAACGGATTGGGGCAGTACAGGAAAATGAGTTCAGGTAGGGCAACCATAATTTTGTTGATCCTACCCACAACCCGATAGCAGTGCCAAACTATTATCTACCTCAGTGGTGACCCTCGGACAATCCTTGATCGGTCTTTGCTGGCTTTACCTAGCACGTAACGTTATTGCTTCATCATGAATCTTTGCACTGTAAATGGCTCGGCTATA
This sequence comes from Leucoraja erinaceus, assembly GCF_028641065.1. Lineage (NCBI taxonomy): Eukaryota > Metazoa > Chordata > Chondrichthyes > Rajiformes > Rajidae > Leucoraja > Leucoraja erinaceus. Next base: position 2,932,068 of record NC_073392.1, on the reverse strand, counting down.
ATCGTGTATTGTCCTTCTGCTGACTGGATAGCATGCAACAACAGCTTTTCACTGTACCTCTGTACATGTACAATAAACTAAACTGAAAGGTGAAGCAGACCCAAGGTGCCAAATATCTTACCCCTCCTTCCATTTCTTATATTTGTCTGCTCTTATTATTAGAGGAAACATAAATTCAACTAGAGGGTGATGCAAGTCTGGATCTCCCTAAATAAAAAGACAGCAAAGATATAAAGCTTTATTGCAATAAAAAAATAACTTGATTGCAAGTTCTGGCATGTTTTATGCCGCGTGTTCAGGAGTTAGACACGATGTGCGATTGGGCAAGATTGCTCCTTTTTATGGCCTGCATAATGAGTTAATCTCCTTGCGTGCCATTGATATCCAGTCATGGAGTATATTCAAGACCAAAGTCAAAGTTTTACTCACAGTATAGGACAATGTTTTAGACGGGAACATTGGCTTGTCGGAGATCAGTCATAGTGTAATCAAATGGTAGAAAATAATCTAAACTTGCTACTATTTTCCCCACTGTGTTACTGTTTGTAAATTTCTACAATTCCAGGTACTAGTGCTCTCTCTGGTATCACATCACAAAATACAACAGTTGGTCAAACACAACTCACCCTCAACAATCTATCTAGACAATCATTAGTCCATGATTGCTCAAGTGGATGTTAATTTCCACCCAGTTTACTGTTTCAGTCGGCCCCAACTGTCGATTTTAAACTGACTTGCTTACGTTATCAGGTTTGTGAATGAAACACAAATCGTAACAGAAGTGACAGTATTCCACAGATGGAAGAGGGTGCATGGGGCAATAACCGCTGACAGAATAAAAGATAGATACCAGGAAAAAAAGTCACGGTTATAATTGTTAAGTTATTATATTGCCTGTCCATTACACTATGCTAAGTAACAGCACATCACTAAAGTTGCGTCAAATATCTACCCTAACCGAATTAAAGTGTAAGATCTTTTATCATACACACCTGCAGTAATAGAAATAGAATAAGGTTTTAGATTGATCATTTTTTATCAGAACACCTCCAATAAAAGATAACTGACCCACAACATTAATTCAGTTCTATTCAGATGCTGCCCAACATGCCTAATATTTGCTGGATTTATTTGAAATTTCCATCGTCTATAATATATTTTCATAGCTATCCTTATAGAAATTAAATGAAAATGAAATGCTGAATCTAAAAATCATGATATGCACACAGAGGAGAATTCTAAACGTAATTTCCAAACCTATTATATTGTACTGTGATAGAAAAATAAACAATGAAAATACCTACTGTCTCAGTAGATATTCATTTTCAGAAACTTTTCAATTTGGCGAATCATACTGACAGTAATTCATAACCGGTCAGCTAAAGAGAGTCAATCTCTCTCTCAAGCGAAATGTTCACTCATTCTAATAAAGGCGATGTTTAACTCGAGAATATGAGAGTATATGACTGCAAGCAAAACACTCCACCGACAGGTCTGCGAACAACTTTCCCACTTGAACACGGGGGAACTGTTGGATTCTTACCTTGCCCGTTTTGTGGTCGAACCAGATAAGAGCATGGTTTCTGGAAAGCACTTTGCAGTCGAAAGTGGCGTTATTCTGGGCAGGTCTGCAGCGAGCCACCGACCGACCGATTTTGACAGGTTCGTCCAGGTAGACATGGCGCTCCTGAAAGGGGTGAGAGTTGGGCCGACAGGTGAAGATGGCGAGTGCCGAAGGCATATGGGACTGGTGACGAGCCTCAGTCAATGTGAAGACGGCAAACTCGCCTTCAGCTACTTCCTGATCCAGACTGACAACGTCGTTCAAAGATTAGAAATTATAAAAAAAAACAACCCCGGGTTTGATATCCAGGCGAAAATATTTACACACAACATCCACCAACGATTTCTGTACAAAAGGAAAGATTCATCTTTCATCCACTAATACATCCATCTCGATAAATCAGCAGCAATTCGACGCATCTCCTGTCCTTGTTTGCAGATTATTCCACGGGCTCCGAGTTTATTTACCGTCATTTAGATGTTACAACGGTGAAAAGAAATGCCAATAAATAGAAAGTTGTCAGTCGAAGGCGAGAGGCAGCAGCAGTCTCTGTCTCGGGGGCGGTGGTTTCGCCTCAGTTAGCGGGACAAGGTTACCGCCGCATTCCCCTCACACACGCTTCAAAGGCTCATGGCCGGGCCCCGGCCACCCGGCCCCTCGTCCCCGCCCCGGCTGGCTGGCTGGCTGCGGACACACACGCCCGGCTCTGCTCGCTGGCCGCCTGCCTCTCTCCCCCGGGCCGACCCCAAGGCAACAGCCTAGGCCTCAGGCTTGATCCGCTCGATGATTCACGGCCGAGTCCAAAGTCATGAACTTGTGATCGCAGCAAAGCCTCGGGGCTGTGGGGGACGGGCCGGGCCGGGGAAGGAAGGGAGGGAGAAGGAGGGAGGGAGTGAGGGGGGGTAAAGCGCGCCTTGCAGCCGTGAGGTGGACGGGCCGTTACTGGTGGTGGTGGTAGTGGCGGCGGCGGGAGGAGTAGGAGGAGGACGGAACAGGAACTATTGTCCGCGGGGGTGTTTGCTCTCCGCCGGGCCCCGGCCTGTAACACGTCCGCGGCCGCTCACTCGCGCCGCCATCGCCTCAGCGACAACCCGGGGGAGGGGCGGGGCGGGAGCGCCGGCCGCTGACTGACACACGGCTCGGCCAATGGTGGGCGGCGAGTGTGGGGAGGGCGGGACCTCCGGACTGACACACGGCTCGGCCAATGGCGGCCCGCGAGTGTGGGGAGGGCGGGACCTCCGGACTGACACACGGCTCGGCCAATGGTGGGTCGGGAGTGGATGGAGGGCGGGACCTCTGGAACACACGGCTCGGCCAATGGCGGGCCGCGAGTGGATGGAGGGCGGGACCTCCGGACTGACACACGGCTCGGCCAATGGTGGGCCGGGAGTGGATGGAGGGCGGGACCTCTGGAACACAAGGGTCGGCCAATGGCGGCCCGCGAGTGGAGGGAGGGCGGGACCTCCGGACGGACACACGGCGCGGCCAATGAGGGGTCGCGAGTGGAGGGAGGGCGGGACCTCCGGACTGACACACGGCTCGGCCAATGGTGGGACGCGAGTGGATGGAGGGCGGGACCTCTGGAACACACGGCTCGGCCAATGGCGGGCCGCGAGTGGAGGGAGGGCGGGACCTCCGGACTGACACACGGCTCGGCCAATGACTGGTCGCGAGTGGATGGAGGGCGGGACCTCTGGACTGACACACGGCTCGGCCAATGGCGGGCCGCGAGTGGAGGGAGGGCGGGACCTCCGGACTGACACACGGCTCGGCCAATGACGGATCGCGAGTGGAGGGAGGGCGGGACCTCCGGAGCGGGCGGATACGTCAATCAGGAGCTTGGCTTCATTCAATGGGCCAGAGGTGTGAGGCGGGGACAAACAAGAGACAGTAAAGTTGTTATTCTGATAGTCCACGTAAGTTGCGTATCGTCGCATGTGCCAAATAAAGTGGAAGGGGGCCACAAGTGAAGTTGAGGGCAAGAGTTTGGGAATGTCAACACCTTTCATTACGTCAGACGTACAGCTTGGGCGTGTACGTCATCGCGTCGGGTGGAGTTCGGGCGGAATGCGTCATCGCGTCGGGTGGAGTTTGGGTAGAATGCGTCATCGCGTCGGGTGGAGTTTGGGCAGAATGCGTCATCGCGTCGGGTGGAGTTTGGGCAGAATGCGTCATCGCGTCGGGCCTGCCGGAGCGGCGCCGCCATGGCCTTGCGGGCGCTGACCGGCCCCGACCTCGACCTCGACCTGGAGCAGCTGCTGGACGCTGCTGCCGTGCTCGGCCCGGCCTTCCTGCGCGACCCCGGCTCCTCTCCGGCCTTGCCCTGGGACAGGTTCGGTGCCTGGGTCCACTGCGTGTGCGTGGTGGGCTTCGACCTGGAGCTGGGGCAGGCTGTGGAAGTGAGTCGGGGTTGGGGTTGGGGGGATTACCACAGTCTGTCTGTGTCCGGCCGGCCGCTCCCGCTCTCTGAACCCCTCTCCCCTGTGGGGGATCTGTATCTTGACGGACCATCACCACCACTGCTTGTCACATATGTTAGGAGGGTGATGTGCAAAGTAGCAATTAAATATTAAAGTGGGCCTTAGCATTCAGCGTCTTAATATCGATTGTTTCCGAACTTGGTCTTGACGTCGGGTGCAGTGCGAATGTCATGGTCAGGTGAAGATGATCCCCCCCCCCTCCCTGTACCCGCCGGGAGCTCACTGTCTCCCTTCCTTCTGAACCTTATTTGTAATTTGGGGGAGCTCCATGACTCTGAACACCCCTCTCCTCTGAACCCCGCCTGGAGCTCCCTGTCTCCCCCGACTCTGAACCCTGTCCAGGGAGCTTCCTGTCTATGAATCCCCCCCTTCCCCCTTCCCCCCCATTCCCTAAACCTCATCAGGAGCTGTCTGTCGTTAAATTAATTTTAATTTAATTTTATGGCCCATGTCATAAGACTGTCACATGATTCCACCCCCTCATTCACTGCCTCACACATCTGTCAATGGAAACGTCTTTGCATGGGTTCGGAAGGATTTAACTTGGGGGTCCGGACCTGTGTTAGGTTGAAACGTCACCCATTCCTTTAATCCAGAGATGCTGCCTGTCCCACTGAGTTACTCCAGCATTTTGTGTCTATCTTTAATAGCTAATGTATGAGTACATTATCAAAGCTGTTCCAATTTTCAAAGCATGAGGATTGCCTCTTTAGTCTTTGATTTTTTTTTAATTGATCCTTGTGTATGATCAGCTAATTGCAAACTGTAAACTAGTACCTTTTCCTCAAACTTGAATAATAATATGCAATTTATGCAACACACTGTTTGTTAAATAATCTGGGAGCTGCAATCCTATTTGAAACACTAAGGAGGCATCACTAGTAAGGAATAACATGAGGAAGATGTAACTGCTTTTATTTAATGTCAAGACAAAATGTTTTGGACAAAATATTGAGCTTCTTGAGTTACATGATAATTTAAGTCTATGATCTTACCATAATTACCGTATATATGATATTGTTAATTGTGTGTATGGTTGCAACTCTATAACTATTTGAACTGCAGTTTAATTGGTATTACTTCTGTCTCAGCGACAGACTGTTGATCTTTCTCACTCTAAAGACTAAAACGTGATGAAGGACAAAGCTCCATCCATCACAGTACTATAGGAGTGCTGAGCACCACTACCTGTCCGTTGAGACATTTAACTTATTTGCTGTCTGCAGATGTAATAGATATTTTGGTACTTTTTTAACATTAGTGGAGTCATCCAGTATCGTCTTTATCTTGATCAGTAATGTAACAACATTATCTGATCATTTGTGTCGGAAGGATCTGTAGTTGCTGATTTAAACCGACGGTAGACACAAAGTGCCAGAGAAACTCAGTGGGTCAGGCAGCGTCTCTGGAGAAAAAGGATGGGTGACGTTTTGGGTTGGGACCCTTCTTTCTGACACAAACGTCACCCATCCCTTTAATCCAGTGATGCTGCCTGACCCGCTGAGTTACTCCAGCACTTTGTGTCTATCTGGTATTTTATCTGCTACCTCCCTAACCTGGAATTTTTTTTTTATTAGCATGGAGTCTAATATCTAACTTTCAATTATTGTTTGAGATTGTAAAGTAAAAAAAATTCAGATTGGTATTTTTTATTTTCTTTGCTTTTTCTCATATTATCATCTTTCCTTCTCTTTTGATTTTATTTTTTTTAATGATTTATATTGACCTGAATGTTCCTATTTTCATTTGATAGTTGAAGCCTGGCCATTAGAATAATAATTCTTCTGCATAATTGGATGAGGTGATCCAATTTCTGTTGTATTCTCACCGGTCCTGGACTTTTGGAGCTTGCCATAATGCGTCAATTTGGGGTTTTTTTAGATCACTGTCCTGCTTATTTCAATCAATCAATCTTTATTGTCATCTTGCAAAGCAACAGTTGTACAGTGCAACATGAGAAGAAGTTTCCCAGAGAAAAGCAGAGCATCGCACATAAAACTTAAACATTTAGAAACATAGAAACATACAAAATAGGTGCAGGAGTAGGCCATTCGGCCCTTCGAGCCTGCACCGCCATTCAATCTGATCATGGCTGATCATCCAACTCAGTATCCTGTTCCTGCCTTCTCTCCATACCCCCTGATCCCTTTAGCCACAAGGGCCATATCTAACTCCCTCTTAAATATAGCCAATGAACTGGCCTCAACTACCTTCTGCGGCAGAGAATTCCAGAGATTCACCACTCTCTGTGTGAAAAAAGTTTTCCTCATCTCGGTCCTAAAAGATTTCCCCTTTATCCTTAAACTGTGACCCCTCATTCTGGACTTCCCCAACATCGGGAACAATCTTCCTGCATCTAGCCTGTTCAACCCCTTAAGAATTTTGTACGTTTCTATAAGATCCCCCCTCAACCTTCTAAATTCTAGCGAGTACAAACCGAGTCTATCCAGTTTTTCTTCATATGAAAGTCCTGACATCCCAGGAATCAGTCTGGTGAACCTTCTCTGTACTCCCGCTATGGCAAGAATGTCTTTCCTCAGATTAGGAGACCAAAACTGTACGCAATACTCCAGGTGTGGTCTCACCAAGACCCTGTACAACTGCAGTAAAACCTCCCTGCTCCTATACTCAAATCCTTTCACACATAAATGAAAACAATAAAAACTCCTGAACACAAAATTCAGGTCTATGTATCAGTTTTGCACATCTTTCCAGTATGTAATAATATGTTTTGATAACATTATCCAGCTCAAACTTGTAAAACATTACATGGTACTCTGGCTGACTGCCTTTGAATGTTAAGTGCAAGAGAAAATATTCAGTATGTTCTTTGTTATGCATCGCCTATTTTTGGGGAAAATTGTATTATAAATTAGAATTTACTCCTTTTTGAATTACTGAATGAGAGTCTACTTTCATGAAGTTTGTGCTTTGGGTAAAATCAGATAATTGGAGCTTGTGGCATTATAGAAACTTCAGTGCATTGCGTAAAGATGCTAATAGCGCTTGTATGTTGCTTCTTCCTAGGTAATATATCCTCCACATGCAAAACTATCAGACAAAGAGGTTCGTATCGGACGACCTGCAAATTCTACTTTAACTTTTGGGAAACCACTGTGGTAATGTTAAAAATCGCCTTTTCTTATATTTGCAGAAAACAAGCATTTGTTACTTGTCCTTCCCAGACTCTAATTCAGGTATTTTTTTTTATTATTTCTCTCTTCATCAAATTAACCTGTGCTACTCTAAAATGCAAACTTCTAAATACAGTCATTGATGGTTGAGATCTCTTGGAAAGCTATTCCGACTTGAATGGAAAAAATCAGAATAAAAAGGTGATAGACACGAAAAGCTGGAGTAACTCAGCGGGACAGGCAGCATCTCTGGAGAGAAGAAATGGGTGACGTTTAGGTTCGAGACCCTGTCTGAAGAAGAGTCTCGACCTGAAGCATAACCTATTCCTTCTCTCCAGAGATGCTGCCTGTCCCGCTGTATTACTCCCACTTTTTGTGTCTATCTTCGGTTTGAACCAGCATCTGCAGTTCTTACGCAGAAGAAAAAGGTGATCAGAAATTGAAACTACAAACCGATCTGGTGGTTTGAGGGAGCTAGTCAATAGTCTTCGGTTTGAACCAGCATCTGCAGTTCATACGCAGAATGAAGGTGATCAGAAATTGAAACTACAACCGATCTGTGGTTTGAGGGAGCTGCAGATGGACAACCAAGAAGGGTCCTAACCCAAAACATCACAAATCCATGTTCTCCAGAGATACTGCTAACCCACTGCTTTACTCTAGCAGGTTGTATAAATCTTACCTTGTTGCTCACCTTCCTCACTCAAGCCAACACAGGTTTAATCTATCTTCTCACCCTCTCTGCTCCTCTGGAGCCTGCCTCTCTTTAATTGCTTGGACAGCCAACAGAAAAACCAATTACTGCTTGCTGGCTCTGGACTTTTCCAAGCTCCCGTGCTGATAATCTTTGCTGACAGGCCAGCCGCTGGTGAATCTCATGAACCCAAATGCCTAATCCAAGTAAATATTTGCCCGTTAGAAAGAAAAATGCTAGCATCAATTAAAAGTAAAACGACAACATATCTAAGGAGAATATTGTTCTGTGTTCCAGCACTGACTTCAAAAGGTGACTTAGAAGATTCTTGTGATGTGTTACCCGTTGTAGATGATGAGAGAAATTGTAGTTGACTTGAGGATAACCTTTGACAAGTCACCACTGTCTGAGTAGAAACAAAGAACTACAGATGCTGGTTAATGCACAAATGGATACAAACTGCTTGGTGGTGAATAGTGATGTCCCACTGTGTTCAGTGATGGATTCTGTTTACTATGTATCACGGCATGATGGTTAATAAGCCCAGAGGGAGTGTTGTTGGAGTTTGCACATGGTGCCAAGATGGTTGACGTGGTTAAAGGCTGAGCCTGGTCTTTTAAGCTTCCAAACAATATAAAATGGTGCCTTTAGACTAATACCAGAATAAATGGGACCTGTTGGGTTCCTGTCACCACGGGGTGGGTGGTGGGGGGGGGGAAGGAGAGGGGGGGAGAGGGGCTGTGCGGGGGAGAGAGGCGTTATGCAGGGGTGTGTAGAGGGGGAAGGGAGGGGGCTGTGGGTGTGGGGGGGGAGAGGGGCTGTTGGCTGCAGGGGGAAGGGGATGTGGGGAAGAGGGCGGTGTGCTAGGGGGTCAAGGGGCCGGCTCATCCAGTGCCTGGCAGTAAAGACAGGGGGGAAGGGGGGGGAGAGGTGTGGGTGGGCAGGAGGGATAGGGGGTGTGGGGGCAGGGGGGGGGGGGTGTGGGCAGAGAGCTCGGAGAAAAGACGGGGGAGGGGGGCAGGAGCCAGCGAGGGGGACCAGAGGGGAAGGGGTTGGGGGTGCGATGTGGACTCACAGCGGGCGCTGGTCACTTCGCTGGTCTCCCTCCTCCGCAAGGCTCGAGGACTCAATCAGCACGACTTGAGGACTCAGTCCCGCCTCCGGGGCTTTATTCTCCTCACCCCGCCCGGAACAGCGGGTGCCAGAAGGGGCGTTACCTTCATGGTGACTGACAGGCGAGAAGACCATCTGCTGATCTCACAATTTTTTGACCCTTCATAACGTTTGTGATCTTCCACCGATCGGAACAAAACTTGGTGGCTTGGAGCAGAGGGGAACGGCGAGTAATCCTAGCGATATAGGGTAGCGTTTATGCGCAAATTTAAATACAACGCCGACCGTAAGTGGTCAAGATGAGAGTTTCAGTAATAGTATAGATGTGCAGAGGGCACAACCCAGGAGGTAAAGATGAGACAAAATGTGGTTGAAGCATCAGGGATATGTAATGTTCAAACAAAACTATAAGAAGGCAGTTGAAGCTTCGTAGTTGGATTTTGTGATTCATAACTGAGCAATGACCTTTACAGCTAACCTCGAAGCCTAGCCAACGATCAAATAATCTTTGGGGCACAGGCTTCCTATTTTCTGGCGCCGGATTGGGCCAATGGAATCCCTTGCTGACATTAATCTAGCCGCGCATGTGAAGAATTCTCACGTACTGCAAACAAAAGCAAAAACCACAATCTTTACTTAACCACCGTTTTGCATATTTAACAGAACACAAAATAAAGATTTAGTTTGTACTTTTACTGATTATATTTAATTAAATGTAATACATTTTACATGGGCACTATGAAAGAGAAGCTGATTTAAATATAGGGGGAAATGTGTGATGTGAACAATTAGTTGACTCATTGAATCGAACAGCAATTCAGGATCTTTTCCATTTTCTGGCATCACATTCAAATATAGTAATACATACCACATGAGTTTCTTCCGGTGCTCTGGTTTCCTCCCACATCCTAAAGATGTGCGGGTTTGCGGGTGAATTGGCCTCTGCAAATTGCTCCTAATCTGTAGGTAGTGGATGAGCTAGTGTGAACAGCTGATGAGTGGGCCGAAGGGCCTGTTTCCATTGCTGTGTCTTTCAAACAATCAGTGCTAAGTTCCTTGCAGTGCCACTTGTGGAGCATGTTAAATATGGAAATGACCTCAGACTTGCCCTTCAGCATCCATCCGTTATTTCAAGGAGATGGTTAGTGATCAAGATCTTTTTGTTTTTGGTCTGGGTAGGTTTATGACTCGCAACGTAAGAATTTGTGCGTTTGCACTAAAAGCAAGAAAGCAGTAAATCTGACTTGCAACAGCTTGTGCTGTGCTGGATGTTGAAATACTTGATCATGGGACATTAACTTATAATTGTTGGCGTATGACATATAAATGTAATCTATTTTATTAATTAAAGTCTGATTGGCATTGATGTTACTTTTGCTAAGTGAGTAACTTTCCAGTCTTGACTGGTATGATATTTAGTTAATTATATGGGGAACTACACCTTAACTCGAGTTCTGAATTCATGAACAGTGGTGTATTTGAAGAGTACTTTTAATCATCAGTAATGGAGCATAGGAATGTTGTAATTTGGGGCATGAGTAACCAAACACGCCTTGGGCAGACAAAATTGCTGGAGAAACTCAGCGGGTGCGGCAGCATCTATGGAGCGAAGGAAATAGGCAACGTTTCGGGGCGAAACGTTGCCTATTTCCTTCGCTCCATAGATGCTGCTGCACCCGCTGAGTTTCTCCAGCAATTTTGTCTACCTTCGATTCTCCAGCATCTGCAGTTCCTTCTTAAACACGCCTTGGGCGTGCTCTCTGATCCTAATGCGAATGTAGGAACTGGAGGCAGGAATAGATCGATTGTCCCTTCGAGTACCCTGGTCCTGTTCTCCCGCCATATTCCTTGACCGAATTCCTTGGCTGTTTCCCATGATCACATTCGCTTTCGGGGGGGCAGGGAATGCCACAGCTTCACCACTCTTTGGTGAGGAAAGTTCTTTTCTCAGTTTGAAATGGCTTCTTCCAAACCTTGGTCTGTGACTCCTCCTTCTGCTTTTCTCCACCTCTCCTGCTTCTAGACCCAAGGGCTGTTATCTCTATTCATATCTTAAACCGGCTTTTAATTTGTTTTTTTTAATGTTGCAAGATAATATAATTTTCCAGTGTCCCGTTGAGTTTCAGGAGAGCATGGTGCGTAAAACCCCCAGTGAGCACCAAGCGAGCACCTCTAGAGCCAGATGCTCGATTAGCGGGACTTCCAAATAATTGCACAGTGAATTATCAATTTGACTATCTCAGTGAAGTCGCATTTTATAAACCAATGAGGATATTAATTAATGTTGGCAATAAATTGAGACTGTAAAACTTAAACAATTTGTTTCCAGCAAGCACATGGGTGGCACGGTGGCGCTGCGGTAGAGTTGCTGCCTCACAGCGCCTGAGACCCCGGTTCAATCCTCAGTACGGGTGCTGTCTGTATGGAGTTTGCACGTTCTCCCTGTGAGTGTGTGGGTCTTCTCCTGGTACTCTGGTTGCCTCCCACATTCGAAAGATGTGCAAGTTTGTAGGTTAATTGGCTTCTGTAAATTGTCCCTAGTGTGTAGGATATAGTTAGTGTATGAGTGATTGCTGGCTGGCACAGACACTATGTGCCGAAGGGTCTGTTCCCACGCTGTATTTCTAAACAAAAAACAATCTTTGCGTTATTAATGGTTTTCAAATTGGTTTCCGCATTGATCTTGCCACGTCACCCAGTCTACAAATGTGTACTTTGGCTTTCCCAAATTAGATATGTACATAGCCAGCAGAAAGTTGGAATGCCACTCCCTTTTAAGATAATATTATTTGTATAATCATCAGCTCTTCCAAACCCACTACCTGCTCCCTCAACCATCTCCCCACTCCCCTGCTGAAGTCCTGTCTCCCCGTTCTCTGCCCCTCCCTCACTAATCTCTTCAACTCCTCATTGTCCCAAGGAATTGTCCCCTCCGCTTTCAAAACTGCTGCTGTTGCACCAATCTTAAAAGAAACCTGGTCTGGATCCCTCCTCTCTCATTAACTACCACCCAATCTCAAACCTCCCCTTTCTTTCAAAAACCCTGGAGCGTATCATTGCGTCGCAACTTCATTCCCACCTCCTTGCGTATAACCTACTTGAACCCCTCCAATCTGGCTTTCGCCCCCTCCGTAGCACAGAAACTGCTCTCCTCAAAGTCCTCAACGACCTCCTCACCTCTGCTGACACTGGTTCCCTCAACATCCTCATCCTCCTCGACCTGAGCGCAGCCTTCGATACAGTGAACCACAACATCCTGCTCACCCAGACTCAAAGACCTCGGCATTGAAGGCTCTGAACTCAGCTGGCTCCGTTCCTACCTTTCCAACAGACCCCACTTCATCTCTCTCCACAACCACACCTCTGCTACAGCCACAGTCACTCAAGGCGTTCCCCAGGGCTCCGTACTCGACCCCATCCTCTTCATCATCTACATCCTCCCCCTTGGTCAGATACCCCACCACTTCAACCTGGACTTCCATTGTTACACCGATGACACCCAGATCTACCTCGGCACCAAATCCCCCCACACCCCCCCCCCCCCCCCTCTCCCATATCAACTCCTGTTTGTCAGCTATAAAAACCTGGATGCAACATAACTTCCTCAAACTCAACAGCGATAAGACAGAATTCCTCCTCATAGGCTCCAAAGCCACACTCAGCAAAATCAATAACCCCACTCACACCATCGACGGCACCACTGTCTCCCCATCTCCCAAGGCCCGCAACCTTGGCGTGATCTTTGATTCCACCCTCTCCCTTGAGCCTCACATCCGCCATGTCATTAAAGCCTCCTTCTTTCATCTCCGCAACATCGCCAAACTCAGACCCTCTCTCACACCTCCCGCTGCTGAAAGACTCATCCATGCCTTCATCTCCTCCCGACTGGACTATTGCAACTCACTTCTCCTTGGCATCAGCTCCACCTACATCAACCGACTCCAACTGGTCCAGAACGCAGCCGCCCGACTCATCACCCACACCAAATCCTGGCATCACATCACTCCAGTCCTCAAACAACTTCACTGGCTTCCCATCTCCCACCGGATCACCTACAAAATCCTGACCCTCACCTACAAAGCCCTCCACCATCTGGCCCCCCCATATCTCACTGACCTCCTCTCCCCCTACCAACCCTTAAGGTCCCTCAGATCCACATCAGCCGGTCTCCTCTCCATCCACAAGTCCAACCTCCGCAGTTTTGGTGACAGCCTTCTCCAGGGCAGCTCCCAGGCTCTGGAACTCCCTCCCCCCAACTGATCCGCAATTCCGTGTCCCTCACCATCTTCCAATCCCACCTCAAGACCCATCTCTTCACCTCTGCCTATCCTTAGCCCCACGTCCCCCTCCCTTTTCATCTGTGCATTAATTGCCTCGTATTGTGTTTTGAATTGTATTCTGTCTTTACTTTGTGTACTAGTCATGTCTCTACTATTTATTTCATTCCCCTTGTTTTTCCTCTACCTGCTAAATTTTTGTAATATGTCCTTGAGACTCTTGAAAGGCGCCCATAAATAAAATGTATTATTATTATTATTATTATAATTTCAGCCGATATATAAAAAAGATTGCACTGACTAAGATCTTTTTTTAATTGTATGGAAGTTGCTCGCAGAGTGGGGGTAAAACGTAACAAATCTGTCTGCATTGGTCTTTAACAGGTTGTCTCGGAGATACACAGTTCTGTTTCAGAATTCGTCAGTCAGCTAGCAAAAAGAACCCCCTTGACTGCCTTTATGATGGAGATGCTCCTGTTTACTTGAAGGTTAGATATGCTTCCAGTTACCATGTAGTGCATGTTTGGATTGTTGATTTTTCATGTTTTTTAAATCACAAAGGTAATAACTGATTAACATCTAACTTTCAAATCTTGCTCTCGCTCATAGATATTATGTTGGGTGTTACCTCAGATGTGATAATCATACTCGATTGAGTGTAGTGCCATGAATTCACTCGAATCCTACAACCAAATGCATTTCAAAGTTTATTTTTTAGTTTAGGGATATAGCGCGGATACATTTCTTTGGCCCACTGATTACGCACCAGCGATCCCCGCACATTAACATTATCGTACACACACTTGGGACAATTTTACATTTATGCCAAGCCAATTAACCTGCCAAACCTGTACGCCTTTGGAGTGTGGGAGAAAACCAAAGATCTCGGAGAAAACCCATGCAGGCCACGGGGAGAAAGTACAAACTCCGTACCGACAGCACCCGTAGTCAGGGTCGAACCCGGGTCTCTGGCGCTGTGAGGCAGTAGCTCTACTGCTGCGCCTCCTTTTGGGGAGACAGTACATGTACACTCAACGCTTTACATATAGGTTTACTATTACTGTCGTGTGTACTGAGGTACAGTGCAAAGCTTTGTTTTTCAGGCTATCCATTCTCATTGGATAATACCATACATAGATGCAATCAAACCAAACTCCTCGGGTGCTGTCTGTGTGGAGTTGGTATGTTCTCCCTGTGACCACATGATTTTTATCCGGGTGCTCAGTCATGATCACATTGAATGACGGTGCTGGCTCGAAGGGCCGAATGGCCTACTCCTCCTATTGTCTATTGCACTGCATTCCTCCCACATCCCAAAGATGTGCGGGATTGTAGGTTCATTGGTTTCTGTAAATTGCCCCGGTGCATTGGGGGTGGATGAGGAAGTGGGATAGCATGGATCTAGTGTGAATGGGTGATCATTGGTCGGCGTGGATTTGATGGGCCGAAGGGCCCGTTTCCATGCTGTATCTCAACTACACCGAATTGTGTTGCTTTTCCGTCCTCATCCTTATCTTTCTTTATTTTAACAGACAGATTCTGCACATTACTATGGATATGTTTACTTTAGACAAGTTCGTGACAAATCATTAAAAAGAGGTTACTTTCAAAAGGTAAATGCTTCAAGTTGAATTTTTCAGACAAACAATAAAATGATAATATATCTTTGTTGGACAGAAGACAAACATGCCAACTATTTGAAAAATGCTTCCGTGCAGCTGAACAGAATGCCGGGTATTGATTTCAATTCTACATGATGTTCGGCAGCATTGTGGCTGAGTACTAACGTTGAATGCTCATCTGTGACAACCTGGAGTGCTACCTATACATATCAAGCTGACGCTTAATGTTCAGTGTACAATAGGGGTTATTTTCATCCCTTGTATCATTGAGAAGCATGATTAGCTTGCAGGCTGTATTTTTAGTGTTGGCAAATTACAATGTACAGTTCTGTCATTAATTGTCATCGTTAAATCATTGTAAACACATTTACAGTAGGTACTTGAGGAGCACTGCATACCCTTCCTGTAAAGGGCCTGTCCCACTTTCACGATCTAATTCACAACCTTTTTTACTCGTGGACAGTTTTCATCAGGCAAGAAAAACGGCCCAACCTGCTTGATGCCACGAGCTGTTGCCTGTCGTCATTTTCAAAGAACATTTGCACAGACCTTGTTGAAAGAGTTTAAGAAAGATCTGCAGATGCTGGAGAAATCGAAGGCAGATAAAAATGCTGGAGAAACTCAGCGGGTGAAGCAGCATCTATGGAGCGAAGGAATAGGTGACGTTTCGGGCCGAGACCCTTCTCCATAGTTGCTGCCTCACCCGCTGAGTTTCTCCAGCATTTTTGTCTACCTTTGTTGAAAGAGTTGATTTATGTTTTGTCCCTTTCTTACTCGTAGAGTTCTACAGCCAGAAAACAGGCCCTTCAGCCCACCTTGTCAATACTATCTATGCTAGCATGTTGGCCTTGTCCGATTTCCCCTTGGACCCAGAAACCCTCCCTATCTATGTATCTGTCCAAATGTTGTTTAAAAATCAAAGTTTCTTCTGTGAAGCTGCACAAGATATTAACTTAAGTTACACCCAATCTGATTTTAATCAGATTATTCTTAAAAAGTCTGTTTTGATGCTCTATTAGAACATCCGTTTCTCCGCCTATTTTTGCAGCTGATCTATGTCCCGTGTATACGTGGACAGCCTTCCTCACTGTCAGCAGCTTGGCCAATGTTTGTACCGTCTGCAATTTATATTTACACCTACATGTACGTCCAAGTCGTTTACATGTATCACAAACAGCAGATGTCCCAGCACAGATCCATGTGGAACTCCACTGGTCACAGACTCCCCCCCCCCCCCCCCCCCCCCCCCCCCCCCCCCCCCCCCCCCCCCCCCCCCCCCCCCCCCCCCCCCCCCCCCCCCCCCCCAGAACAAGGTGCTTGTACCACAAACCTCTGAATTTCAGTAAGCCAGTTCTGAATCTATCGACGAACTCACACCTTCACTTAACTTGTCAGTGTTTTGATTACAAGGGCAAAGACATCCCTTTTAAACATCGTCATGTCCCAATATGTTCCCATTTAAAAATTGCACTACTTTTCGTGCACCAAAAAAGATTTTTCCCCGTCGTTTTCCAACTGCCTCGTTCTTAACCTGAACTTGGAGACTCTTTGTATCCTCCTCCCCGCCTAGTTTTGTGTCGTCACTAAACCCGGGAAAATGACATTTGTTCCGATCAGCCAAATCATTGATTTCAGTAATGAATTCCTGTTCCCAAAAAACAACTCCTGTGGCGTTTTCTGTCTCTTAACCAATTTACAATATTTGCTACTAATCTTAAATTTTCTTTGCATTTTTTGAGTACAAATGGCTTTGCTCAGTAGACTGATGCGAGCTGAAACCAGTCTGCAAGTTACAGAACAGGTTTGATATTCAAATCTGCCAGGAGCAGTTTCTTTAGCAATGTTCCAATGATATTCTTGGAATGTCTAAAGCAATAAAAACATTTTTTTAAATCCCAATGTGTACGATTAAACTGCAGATGCTGGTTTAACCTTTTGCTGGATTAACTCAGCGGGACAGGCAGCATCTCTGGAGAAGGAATGGGTAAATCCCATTGTTTTGTGGAAGATTGCATTTACTGCACTAGATAAAATCATGAATATTCTACATTACATGACGTGATCAATCATTTGCCTTGCATTAAACAGAACAATACACAGTTATTTTAACAAGGTGCAAGCAATACTGGTGTAATTTCTGTTTAAAAATGTCTGTTTACTTCAATGCTTGACGTTGCCCAGTATTCTCGTTCCCCCTGCTGGCTGGCTGGTGGCCTTGCAATATTAGTACAGATGCTGTTTAATTTGGTATTCACCGTCTAACTACTTTTCAGATTTCTGGAAACTACAACATTTTGCCTTTACATTGGCAAAGATTTACCATTCTGAGGGAAAACTATTGGGATATACAATAGGTGCAGGAGTAGGCCATTCGGCCCTTCTAGCCAGCACCGCCATTCAATGTGATCATGGCTGATCATCCCCAATCAGTACCCCGTTCCTGCCTTCTCCCCATATCCCCTGACTCCGCTATATTTAAGAGCCCCATCTAGCTCTCTCTTGAAAGTTAGAGAAGGGATAAAAGTGTGTAGGAAGGAACTGCAGATGCTGGTTTAAACCGAAATGCTGGAGAAACTCAGCGGGACAGGCAGAATCTCTGGAGAGAATGAATGGGTGATGATTAGGATCGAGACCTTTCTTCAGACTGAAGCGTCTCGTCCCGAAACATCACCCATTCCTTCTCTCAGTCTCAGTCCCGCTGATTTTGTCACCCAGCCCAGTCCCACCAGCATTTTGTGTCTATCGTTGGGATAGAATTGGCTGGCTGGTGAAAAATACGTAAATCTACTCTTTGTTGCAAACTTGACCCAGCAAACTAAAGGAACCTGCATTCAGATGCTGGTTTAAACCAAAGATAGACACAAAACGATGGAGTAACTCGGCGGTACAGGCAGCATATCAGGAGAGAATAAATGGGTGACGTTTCGGGTCGAGACTCTTCTTCAGACTGTGTCTATCCAGCAAAATAAAGCTTGCACAGTCCTTTGTACGTAAGGCTTCACGCTGAACTAGGTGTTGTAATGCATTTTCCATATTGCCTTGCAAAACAAGTTCAATATAGATGTGGCTTAAAATTTCCACTGGAAAAAGGAGCAAAGCAGGATTTGAGTCAAACTGATGAGGAATTCTGAAAAGATCGTATTTAAAAAGAACATGTATTTTAAAAGAACAGTTCCATAGTCTTTCAAGCAGTTCCCCAGTCTTGGTTAAGAAGTAGGGAGAAGCCAATTTAATCCCATTGTGCAAGAAGGGTATTAGGTATTGATATTGTAGTTCGTCAATACATTTTAATTTCAGAGCGTAAGATTCTCACCAAAAATCTAAATGAGAAGCTAGATGAAGCTTTGACATAAACTTGGTAGTGGGTAGCGCACTGCCACAGCTGGTAGAGTTGCTGCCTCACAGGGCCAGAGACCCGGATTCGATCCTGACCTTGGGTGCTGTCTGTGTGGAGTTTGCATGCTCTCTCTGACTCTGTGGGTTTCCTCCCACATCCCAAATCCGTGCAGGTGGTAAATTCGATGGTACATGTGTTGGGACTGGATAAGAGTTGACCAGAAACGTCACAACATTCTCCTCCTATTGCTAAACCACTTTTCTAATCTCTCCAATCGACTCCTTTTGAGTTTATTCCCTCAGTAACTCTCTTGAAAATAGGTTTTGACAAATTTTAACATTAAAATGATAGAGGATGCATGTTCATATTATTCTTGTCTGCATAAAGACACCTATTCAGATTTTGGGCAGTGCAAATATTTGTATTTACTAACTAGAATGTTGATTTGGAAATGTGCATTTTTATCTATATTTTAAACTTTAGTGCAGAAATCAAGGTTTTGAGAGAAGGACAAGATTTCATTGTTATCTTGAAGCAAGCACAATGACTGGTTTCCACTAACAGTGAATATTCTTTCTCTTCCAGTCACTGGTGCTGATTAGCAAACTTCCATATGTTAACTTCTTCCACTTCCTGTTGAAGTTGATTGCTCCAGAATATTTTGACAAGAATGAGCCTTATCTGGAAGCTGGTGAGAAGTGTGGTTTGTTTATATGTTGCATGGGCCGCGGAACCGGGTGGTTGGGGGTGAGGGCTGCAGCCCCATCACATTTTTTGGCGGGACATGCTTCATAACCCGAGATTATCCGGCCCACAGGCGTATTTTTCTCTTCTTCTGAGGACCTCCGACGATTGAATGGCGGAGTAGACTTGGACCGAATGGCCTAATTCTGCTCCTATCACTTTTGAATTTATGAAAATGATCAATAATTTAATTTTAACTTTCCTTTTTTCCAGTTTGTCATGATATCGATCATTGGCCCGAACCAATCCCAGGAAGAATTCTAACCCTTCCCACCACGGGAGTTATTATAAAGGTACTGATTTTAAAACCTTGGTTTAATTCCTTAAATATTAAATGTTGTTTCATATAGTTCTTGTTTCCACCATCAGTACAATTCAATTGTTAGCAGTGTTAGCTGTGAGGAGGATGCTAGGAGACTGCAAGGTGACTTGGCTAGGCTGGGTGAGTGGGCAAATGTTTGGCAGATGCAGTATAATGTGGATAAATGTGAGGTTATCCATTTTGGTGGCAAAAACAGGAAAGCAGACTATTATCTAGATATAGATATAGATAGATAGATATGCCATTTATTGTCACTATACATGTACAGTGAAAATGAAAGCTGCTCGTACTCAGTGCATACATACAATTTAGCACAAAAAACAAGAAACAGAAAAAACAAAAAACAGAAGGGAGAAGGGGGGGGGGATGGGGGCGGGAATAGGTGGTGCACAATTTCTGCGGCGCTACATACATATATACATATATACAGATGGAAGTCCGTGTTGGGCAGTGAAGTCAGTGCATGTGTGAATTAGAATTAATAGTAGTTATAATTTTCGGAAAGCAACTATTCCTGAGTCTATTTGTCCTGGATTTGATGCACCTATAGCGCCTTCCAGAGGGCAGCAGGTCGAACAGTCCAAACGCAGGATGGGAGCTGTCTTTGATGATCTTCTTTGCCCTGCTAAGGCAGCGGGAGGTGTAGATGTCCATCGGGGAGGGGAGAGGGCAGCCAATGATCCTCTGCGCTAAGATCATTTAGATCCCAGGATCTAAATGGCCGACTAGGAAAAGGGGAGATGCAGCGAGACCTGGGTGTCATGGTACACCAGTCATTGAAAGTAGGCATGCAGGTGCAGCAGGCAGTGAAGAAAGCGAATGGTATGTTAGCTTTCATAGCAAAAGGATTTGAGTATAGGAGCAGGGAGGTTCTACTGCAGTTGTACAGGGTCTTGGTGAGACCACACATGGAGTATTGCGTACAGTTTTGGTCTCCAAATCTGAGGAAGGACATTATTGCCATAGAGGGAGTGCAGAGAAGGTTCACCAGACTGATTCCTGGGATGTCAGGACTGTCTTATGAAGAAAGACTGGATAGACTTGGTTTATACTCTCTAGAATTTAGGAGATTGAGAGGGGATCTTATAGAAACTTACAAAATTCTTAAGGGGTTGGACAGGCTAGATGCAGGAAGATTGCTCCCGATGTTGGGGAAGTCCAGGACAAGGGGTCACAACTTAAGGATAAGAGGGAAATCCTTTAAAACCGAGATGAGAAGAACTTTTTTCACACAGAGAGTGGTGAATCTCTGCAACTCTCTGCCACAGAGGGTAGTTGAGGCCAGTTCATTGGCTATATTTAAGAGGGAGTTAGATGTGGCCCTTGTGGCTAAGGGGATCAGGGGGTATGGAGAGAAGTCAGGTACGGGATACTGAGTTGGATGATCAGCCATGATCATATTGAATGGCGGTGCAGGCTCGAAGGGCCGAATGGCCTACTCCTGCACCTAATTTCTATGTTTCTATGTAATTGTTTTTTTTCCTTATGATTATTTAAATTCTTGATGATCTGACCAGGAAGTTTACTGGCTTGATTCAGTCATAGAAACATAGAAAATAGGTGCAGGAGTAGGCCATTCGGCCCTTCGAGCCTGCACGGCCATTCAATGTGATCATGGATGATCATCAATATCCTGTACCTGCCTTCTCTCCATACCCCTTGATACCTTTAGCCACAAGGGCCACATCTAACTCCCTCTTAAATATAACCAATGAACTGGCCTCAACTACTTTCTGTGGCAGAGAATTCCACAGATTCACCACTCTCTGTGAAAAAAAAAAAAATTCTCATCTCGGTCCTAAAAGACTTTTCCCCCTTATCCTTAAAACTGTGACCCCTTATTCTGGACTTCCCCAACATCGGGAACAATCTTCTTGCATCTAGCCTGTCCAACCCCTTAAGAATTTTGTGAGTTTCTATAAGATCCCTCCTCAATCTTCTAAATTCCAGCGAGTACAAGCCAAGTCTATCCAGTCTTTCTTCATATGAAAGTCGAAGTTGTTTAATGTCAATGGGCAGATACCATGATCTCAACTATGTCAAGAGTGTTTAATTGTCGTTTATACTGGCGACAGAACAATTACATTTGTACTTGTTGTTGTTTAACGGGTCCCTTGACGCAATAACACAATATATAAATATACAGTAATCAATAATATTATGAGGAAACAACTCTACCTCTGCGTCACCAATGATGGGCCATGACGGGCAACTAATTTGCATGCTTTGTCATTCAATTTGTAAAATATATTTAATAATTACATTGCATTATGTTGCCACCGTACTTTGAATGCTTCTGTCATTCATAGACATAGATACATAGACAATAGGTGCAGGAGTAGGCCATTCGGCCCTTCGAGCCCGCACCGCCATTCAATATGATCATGGCTGATCATCCAACTCAGTATCCCATTCAACAGTTAATCAACAAAAAACGTTTATTAATGAAATTTAAAACAATTAACATTTAAAGAACGGAAAACATTTTAAAACAATTAATTGCATTTTTAAAACATTACTCGCTTTCGTACAGCGTTAATCTGCTGTGGGTAGTTTGGCAAGATTTCCCACTGCAACTGCTGGGAAATTGGGGGAACAGGCACCTCGCCTGTGAGTTTATAGTTTAGTTTAGAGACACGGCATGGAAACAGGCCCTTCGGCCCACTGAGTCGATGCTGTCTGGCGATTACCCATTCACACTGTTTCTATGTTATCCCGCCTTCTCATCCACTCACTACACACTTGGGGCAATTTGCAGGCTGATTAACCTACAAACCCACTCGCCTTTGGGATGTGGGAGAAACCAGAGCACCCGGAGGAACTTTAAGAATAAGGGGTAAGCAATTTAGAACGGAGAAGAGGAAACATTTTTTCTCACAGAGAGTGGCGAGTCTGTGGAATTCTCTTGAGGGCGGTGGAGGCAGGTTTTCTGGATGCTTTCAAGAGAGAGCTAGATAGGGCTCTTAAAAAAAATAGCGGTCGGGATATGGGGAGAAGGCAGGAACGGGGTACTGATTGGGGATGATCACCCATGATCACATTGAATGGCATTGCTGGCTCGAAGGGTCAAATGGCCTACTCCTGCACCTATTGTCTATTGAAACCCACGTGGCCACAGGGAGAAGGTGCAAAGTACACACAGACATCGCCCTAGGTCAGTATCAAACCTGGCTCTCGGGTGGGAATGCATTATTGGAGTGTAATTAGTAAATGGCTGAGTTCATCCCGAGAGCTTGTGAGCATCCACAAGTCAAAGGTATCAAAGGTATTTTATTAGTCACATTCACATACACCCAGGTGTAGTGAAGTGAAATGCTTTTTGCCATTTTGCAGCACACAAAAAAAGAATACAGACATAACACCAATAAGAGTCTTAAACACAAAGAACATCCCCCCACAATGGCTCCCACCATGAGGGAAGGCACAAAGTCCAGTCCCCAACCCCAGTTCACCCATAGTCGGGCCTATTGAGGCCTCCACAGTTGCCTCTACGGAGGCCCGATGTTCCAGGCTGTTGTCGCCGGGTGATGTTGCTCTGGCATCAGGAGAGTCCTCACAGCGGCCTGGGAACCCTGGAACGGCCGCTTCCGCACTGGAGGCCACGGCTTCCGAAGCCAACAAGGCCGCGCCGGTTGGAGCTCCACAACTGGCGATCTCATCTAGAGATCCCAGGCTCCCGGTGTAAAGTTCAGCGCCGCCGCCCGCAGCTGGTCGCTCCACAGTCCCGCAGCTCCGCGATGTTTTCCCCAGCGATCCTCAGCTCACCGGAGCTCCAGCGCGGCGACCCGGGCAAGGCATCGCCCGTTGTGCGATAATGCTCCAGCGCTGTGCCGAAGCCGAGGTTCTGGGCGGTCCCCGACAGGAAACGCCGCTCCAGGCCCGCTGGTAGGCCGCGAGGACGGGTCGAAGCTGCAGCCCAGAGAAAAGCTGCCTCTCCGACCAGGTAGGGACCCTGAAACGTAGTTTCCCCCTTCCCACCCCCCACATAAAGTCTAGACCTCCAAACAAAACACTTAACTAACTAAAATAAAAAATAAAAAGATGAAGAGACAGACAGCTGCTGGCTGGGCAGCCGTACACAGGACAGCACCCCCTACTTAAAAATGCCACTGTATATAAGTCCCAGGGTTCATGAGAGTTGCAGAGGGAGCGGTTGGCAGTCCTGCGAAGAGAAGCAGATCATTGTCACATCGGTTATGTGGTCCTGCAGTCTGATCACCAAAAATGTACCTGTTTTTGTTCAATTTTTAATAGGTTAGAATTCCTACTGGGCAAGATAAACCTGGCGCAACACAGATTATACAGTCCACAGATGAGGTAAGTTGGGGGGGCAAAGGATATTTTACAGTATTGATACATTTTACTATAGACTCTTACAAGGATTTTTCATTAATGATGCAACCAGGAAATCTTCAGTATTGTGGGTCGTTTAAAGGAATGGGTTGTTGATCTGATACCGTATTTACAGTGGCATTTATAGTTATACTTGCAAAAAAAAACTCCACATAATAATGTCTAAGAAGGAACTGCAGATGCTGGAAGATCGAAGGTAGACAAAAATGCTGGAGAAATTCAGCGGGTGAGGCAGCATCTGTGGAGCGAAGGAAATAGTCAGCGTTTCGGGTCGAAACCCTTTTGGTCTCCAAATCTGAGGAAGGACATTATTGCCATAGAGGGAGTGCAGAGACGGTTCACCAGACTGATTCCTGGGATGTCAGGACTGTCTTATGAAGAAAGACTGGATAGACTTGGTTTTATACTCTCTAGAATTTAGAAGATTGAGAGGGGATCTTATAGAAACTTACAAAATTCTTAAGGGGTTGGACAGGCTAGATGCAGGAAGATTGTTCCCGATGTTAGGGAAGTCCAGGACAAGGGGTCACAGCTTAAGGATAAAGGGGAAATCCTTTAAAACCGAGATGAGAAGAACTTTTTTCACGCAGAGAGTGGTGAATCTCTGGAACTCTCTGTCACAGAGGGTAGTTGAGGCCAGTTCATTGGCTATATTTAAGAGGGAGTTAGATGTGGCCCTTGTGGCTAAGGGGATCAGGGGGTATGGAGAGAAGGCAGGTACGGGATACTGAGTTGGATGATCAGCCATGATCATATTGAATGGCGGTGCAGGCTCGAAGGGCCGAATGGCCTACTCCTGCACCTAATTTCTATGTTTCTATGTTTCTATTTCCTTCCCGACTACCTCATTACAGACATTGGAATATTGTAGGTAGACAAAAATGCTGGAGAAACTCAGCGGGTGAGGCAGCATCTATGGAGCGAAGGAAAAAGGCAACGTTTCGGGTCGAGACGCTTCTTCAGGTGCTGCCTCACCCGCTGAGTTTCTCCAGCATTTTTGTCCACATAATAACGTGGTGCGCTTTGACTTTGAAATTAGAAAACTTTGGTCAGTTCATGCCACTTTTTCTTTGGTAAGATTTGAAACCACTTCCAAATGTTATTTCTTCTATACATGATACACAGTTCAAATATTTTGTTTATCCAGATTTTTTTTCTTCATTTTGTTTTTCCTGGAGATGCCGTTCACGATACATGTCAAGAATTCTCACCCATCCATGACAAATTTCACCGAGGCTTGACCTGTCGTCAGTCCTTGGGAAATTTTTTTTATGTTTACAGAAAGTCACTGTGTGAACTTAGTGTCTGCATAGATTGGACTTTCCTGTTCCCATTCCTTCTCTCCAGAGACGCTACGCTGCCTGTTCCACCGAGTAAAGGGCCTGTCCCACTTTCACGACCTAATTCATAACTTTTTTTACTCGTGGACATTTTTCATCAGGCTGGAAAATCGCCCCGACCTGCTTGATGCCACGAGTACCTACGACTAGCATCACGACCTACCTACGACCTCGTGACGACCATCCTGCGAGTACGAGTCAAGGGCAAACTCGGCAGAGGTGGTGAAAGTGGGACAGGCCCTTTACCCCAGCATTTTGTGTCTAGGACTTCCCCACATCTTTGCACTAAACCAGTTTCCTCTCCTTTGTTGCTTTGGGGTTTATTTCCGCATGCCAGTTGCATCCCAGCATTGCGCATAATTGTTAAAGAGTTATTCCAAAATTTACAGAACCGGGATTTGTCCCGTTGTTGTCTTGGTTGCCATGTCCACTGACTTCCGTTTAAAGCCCTTGCACAATGCATAGTCAGGGAAAACATGATCAGTTTTCTTTTCAAGAGTCAAGAGTGTTTAATTGCCACGTACTGACAACGGAACAATGAAGTTCTTACTTGCTGCAGCTTAACAGGCCTGTAAAAAGTCCTTAGTTTAGACAAATGACTTAGTTCATACGTATATACGTTGCTAAGGGTTTGGACACGTTAGAGGCAGGAAACGTGTTCCCGATGTTGGGGGAGTCCAGAACCAGGGGCCACACACAGTTTAAGAATACGGGGTAAGCCATTTAGAACAGAGACGAGAAACTTTTTCTCATGGAGAGTTGTGAGTCTGTGGAATTCTCTGCCTCAGAGGGCGGCAGAGGCCGGTTCTCTGGATACTTTCAAGAGAGAGCTAGATGGGGCTCTTAAAGATAGCGGAGTCAGGGGATATGGGGAGAAGGCAGGAATGGGGTACTGATTGGGGATGATCAGCCATGATCAAATTGAATGGCGGTGCTGGCTCGAAGGGCTGAATGGCCTACTCCTGCACCTATTGTCTACAAGTCCTTAGTTCAACCATGACAGCCCATAGAAGTTGATAGTTGAGGGTAGGGTTGTTTAGTGTTCAAGAGCCCAATGGTTGTGGGGGAAAAAGTTCTTCGTGAACCTGGTGGTCACAGTTTCAAACTCCTATCACTTCCGCCTGATGGCAGGAGAGAACTGAGAGCATGGCCGGGGTGGTGGGGGTCTTTGATCTATGTCCAACAGGACAATATATCAATATATCATTTATGGAAATGTACAGAGGTTCCTCACTGACAATGGGCAAGTTACAATCACAATGGTAGTCCAATTACCTAAACGCCTGCTTCAATCAATTTCATCAATAAATCTTCTCATGGTAGTTGGAATTTTAACTGTGGTGTCTTTAAAAAAAACAACTTATAAGTACAAAGGTACACAAAATTGCTGGAGAAACTCAACGGGTGCAGCAGCATCTATGGAGCGAAGGAAATAGACTGAAGATCAGTCTTCAGACTGAATTCTTCAGAATCAGAATTCAGATCAGTCTGAAGAAACGTCGCCTATTTCCTTCGCTCCATAGATGCTGCTGTACCCGTTGAGTTTCTCCAGCAATTTTGTGTACCTTCGATCTTCCAGCATCTGCAGTTCCTTCTTGAACAACTTATAAGTACATGTGGACATTTCCAGTTTGTTAAATAAGTAACTTCAAAGCATTGAGACATCTGTATGCCTTATTACATAAATCAATGGTAGACAATATTGCTGGAGAAACTCAGCGGGTACGGCAGCATCTATGGAGCGAAGGAAATAGGCAGCGTTTCGGGCCGAAACCCTTGGGTTTCGGCCCGAAACGTTACCTATTTCCCAAGGGATTCGGCCCCGAAACGTTGCCTATTTCCTTCGCTCCATAGATGCTGCCGTACCCGCTGAGTTTCCCCAGCAATTTTGTCTACCATCGATTTTCCAGCATTTGCAGTTCCTTCTTGAACATATATAAATCAATGATTTGAACAGGTTATTGAGGGTGGTCGGGGTGCAAGCAGGCCTATCTAGGTCAGTGTAATAGGCCGGATTGATAGCATGCCATGAATTGTACCGACAGTCATCCTTTGTTCTTTTAGGTTGAATCGCAGGTCTCTTTTGCACTTCCCACAGTTCATGAAGTAGATTTGTTCAGGTATGTACCACGGAATCTGACAAACATAGAAACGTAGAAATTAGGTGCAGGAGTAGGCCATTCGGCCCTTCGAGCCTGCACCGCCATTCAATATGATCATGGCTGATCATCCAACTCGGTATCCCGTACCTGCCTTCTCTCCTTACCCTCTGATCCCCTTAGCCACAAGAGCCACATCTAACTCCCTCTTAAATATAGCCAATGAACTGGCCTCGACTACCCTCTGTGGCAGAGAGTTCTAGAGATTCACCACTCTCTGTGTGAAAAAAGTTCTTCTCATCTCAGTTTTAAAGGATTTCCCCCTTATCCTTAAGCTGTGACCCCTTGTCCTGGACTTCCCCAACATCGGGAGCAATCTTCCTGCATCTAGCCTGTCCAACCCCTTAAGAATTTTGTAAGTTTAAGACAAAGAGAACAACAGACTGGTTCCACCAAGATGCAGCACAGAACGCCACAGGGGATCCTTCTGCCCTGTGGCTCTCAAACTGTACAACTCCTCCCCCTTCTGTCGTGGGGTAGACTGAGACTAACTCCCCTCTCCCTGCCCCCCCCCCCTCCAAATCTTTGCACATCCCCAATCCCTTTCTCTCGTCACTTTAATTACATGCTTCATGTATGTTGTGTTTTATGACACGCATATCTTTGAGATGTGGGAGGAGACCAGAGCCCCCGGAAGAAACCCCCCACGGTCACAGGGAGAACAGGCAAACTCCACACAGACAGCACTCGAGGTCAAGGCTGCAACCAAGTCTCTTGCGCTGTGAGGCAGCAGCTCTACCAACCGCACCACTGTTCTATGTTGTAAAATCTATACAGAGGAAAATTTGCAGTAGCTAGTCAACCCAAGCAACACACGTTTTGGGGTGTGGGTGGAAAGCCAAGAGGTGATGGGGAGAACATACAAGCAGCACACAAGGCCCAAACCTATCCTGGGTTTCTGTGGCTGAGGCAGCCGCCCAAACCACAAGGGTGAACTTGGACCAAACTTGGACGTTTTATCAGGTGGTAATTTTTTTTCCTTTATTTTCATTTGTAGATGTTTTTGTCCAATATTCTTCCACATTCAGATGCTTTGGGAGCTTGTGTTGCTTGGGGAGCCTCTGATTGTCATGGCACCATCACCTGCTGAGTCATCGGAGACTGTTCTGGCCTTGGTCTGGTAAAGTAATACATTTTGTGAATGGAATCTCACAGATAATAAAAGATAAACTTTTCGCAACGATGCAGAGCTTTTTACAAAGTAAGCTGCATGCACACATTTTAATGCATATTTAGCACTCTGGCAGAGGATTCAACGTATGTGAGTCCAAAGTTATTGAACTTTTATTTTTCACTGAGCTATTTTTAAAGAGCTTCTGTCAAATATATTGATTCCAAGAACTTATTAATGAGATATGTGAAGGAACAGTAAATATTAATCAACTTCTACAGCAATATATGTAATACTCGGCAAGATTTTAATTTAAATTTAAACTTAAATTTCAAGTTTAGTTAGTTTTAGTTTAATGTACAGTGAAAAGCTTTTGTTGCATGCTAACTACGGAGAGTTTCGGATGTGATCAGTGATGTTCATAGTTTGCAATCCAACTTATAACCTACAGTAGACACAAGATGCTGGAGTAACTCAGCAGGACGGGCAGCATCTCCGGAGAGAAGGAATGGGTGACGTTTCAGATCACGACCCTTCTTCTGACTTAGTCTTCACGTCACTCATTCCTTCTCTCAAGAGATGCTGCCCACCCCGTTGAGTTACTTCAACATTTTGTGTACCTTCGATTTAAACCAGCATCTGCAGTTCTTTCCTGCACATTATAAACTACACTGACAACCATATCATAAGGCTGCTTGTTTCACTGGACGTCTTTTGTAGTTTATATGTACATGCTTTGGTGGGTGGGAAGTTAAAGGTGTAAGGTGTAACTTGTGATGTGTGGATGCTGTATGAATGAATTTGCAGAGAGCTGGTGGTGAATAGAATGCATGGGTTTATGTTTCCGGAGCTGAACGTATTTGAAGCGCATATTTAAGCACATGCTCTTGTAAGAATAGGATAAATGTTCCACACAAA
Organism: Leucoraja erinaceus; assembly: GCF_028641065.1. NCBI lineage: Eukaryota > Metazoa > Chordata > Chondrichthyes > Rajiformes > Rajidae > Leucoraja > Leucoraja erinaceus. The sequence continues at coordinate 2,902,900 of NC_073392.1, read as the reverse complement.
GATGTTGCATGACCCGAACATAAAGAAAATCACGGCAAATGTTATTAGAAAATACAAAGATCAAAGCTTTTAAAGTAACTTAAACCTGCTCGTCCAAAGAATATCTCATTCATTATTAAAATAGAAAAGATACAAAAGTCGGGCACAAATGTCCTGGGGAAATTAACAATTATTGTCTCTTTTGATGTTGGCAGCTGTGTTTCACCGTTGAAATACTGCAGTGACTTCAGGCCCTACTTCACCATCCACGACAGCGAATTCAAAGAGTACACCACTCGGACTCAGGCCCCGTGAGTGCCATCTCCCGTACATCGCCTTAACCTGTTCCCAGATTAATATTTGAGTGCATGGCTGTTCAATGCCAACAGACTGCAAAGCTATGGTTTTAATTAATTAATGAAACGCTGTGTTATTGTTTGCTCTTTGCTCTTATATAGACCGTCTGTTATTCTTGGTGTGACCAATCCTTTCTTTGCCAAAACATTACAACACTGGCCGCACATTATCCGAATAGGAGACATGAAACCAGCAGGTAAACCTGGTGTGATATATTCTTTTTGACAATCTCTATTAAGATTTCACTTTTAAGTAACAATCTTGATCACTTTACCTTCAATTTTAAAACGGTGCAAGTTTTCTCCAGTTTTGCCCTTTTCAGATTTTTGTTGTTTCTGGTCAAATTCTGCATTTCAACAATTGGATCACTTTGCACAAATGCCAATAAGTCTGTTAGCCAGTGGAATGAATATGTCTTGCCAATGTGATATTCGGCCATGTAATCTGTTCTGTGTGTGTCTGAGTTTCTGGATCAGTCACTAGAAGATTGTGAGCCGTGCCTAGTATCCCGGGCACATCCTTGCATTTCACCCGTTCCATATTTGAAATGTTTTCTTCCTTCTTCCTCCCCATTGCCCTCAAATAGTAGAGAAGCCTTCATTCCACACGTACCTACAGAGTTGCAGCTAAGGCGTGCCTCCCTGTTCCACTCGCGCACTGACATTGTAGACAATAGGTGCAGGAGTAGGCCATTCGGCCCTTTGAGCCAGCACCGCCATTCAATGTGATCATGGCTGGTCATCCCCAATCAGTAGGTACACAAAAATGCTGGAGAAACTCAGCGGGTGCAGCAGCATCTATGGAGCGGGCCGAAACCCTTCTTCAGAATCCCCAATCAGTACCCTGTTCCTGCCTTCTCCGCATATCCCCTGACTCCGCTATCTTTAAGAGCCCTATCTAGCTCTCTCTTGAAAGCATCCAGAGAACCTGCCTCCACCGCCCTCAGAGGCAGAGAATTCCACAGACTCGCCTCTCTCTGTGAGAAAAAGTGTTTCCTCGTCTCCGTTCTAAATGGCTTACCCTTTATTCTTATCTGATGCCATTTGGGTGCCATTTGCGTTCCTGCAGCATTCACTCATTATACTTTGATTTAAATAATAAAAATATTTAACGACGTCTACACACAAATGCTTCATTGTATTTTGTCATACTCCAGTTGAGATAAAGATCGACAGAGAATCAACAGGATCAAAAAGTACTCTCTTCCACCTTTGCACGTCACTTTAGCTGTACAAATATTAGGGCAGCAGTGGAGTTTGTCTATACGGAGTTTGTACGTTCTCCCTGTGGTCGCGTGGGTTTTCTCCGGGTGCTCCGGTTTCCTTACACCCTCCAAAGGACGCGCAGGTTTGTTGGTTAATTGGCTTCGGTAAAATTGAAAATTGTCCTGAGTGTGCAGGATAGTGCTGTGTACAGGGTGATCGATGGTCAGCATAGACTTGGTGGGCTGAATGGCCTGTTTCTGTGCTATATCTCTAAAGTAAAGACTCATTTTGGAAATTACAAAGTTAATTGATGGTTGCTCATTGCGTTACTCTGGTCTTTATATTTTCAGATTTTGGTGAGACCACTTTTTTTTTTGGACCTGTATCCTGTGCAGTCTGTTTTGGTTTTCCTCATAATTTAATCAATATTCATAATCCTCCCATCTACGACTTGAAGATGGCCTCCCCAGCCCCACCTGTTTTCATTAAGAAATGAATTGCCGCAAGCCTAACACAGTGTTGAAAGATCTTAACAGGTCAGGCAGTATCTGGGGAGTTCACAGGTTATACGACTAGAATTAGGCCATTCTGCCCATCGAGTCTACTCCTCCATTCAATCATGACTGATTTCTACCACCTAATCCTATTTTCCTGCCTTCTTCCCATAACCCTTGACACCCGTTCTAATCAAGAACTTGTCTATCTCTGCCTTAAAAATATCCACTGACTTGGCCTCCACAGCCCTCTGTGGTAATGAGTTCCACAGATTGACTACCTTGTTAATGGAGGTATTGGACAGTTGACTTTTGGGGTCAGGGCCCTTCCTCAGTCTGAAGAAGAGTCCCAACCCGGAACATTGCCTGTCCATTCCATCCACATATGCTGACTGAGTCCTTCCAGCCCTCTGTTTTATTCATGATTCTGGCATCTTAATTTGCTTCAATTGCCACAGTTATAGAACCCAATAAAGAATGATTATCTCTTTCTAATTTGGGCAATAGAGTTAAAACTTTAAAGTAACTCAGCGGGTCAGGCAGCATCTGTGGAGAACATGGATAGGTGACATTTCACAGAGTGCTGGAGTAACTCAGCGGGTCAGGCAGTGTCTGTGGAGAACATGGATAGGTGGCGTTTCACAGAGTGCTGGAGTAACTCAGCGGGTCAGGCAGCATCTGTGGAGAACATGGATCGGTGACGTTTCGGGTCGAGTCGCTTTAAGTTGCTGCTGCACTATAATGCATTTGGAGAATATAATTGGCGAGTGTTTTGTGTATTTTTAATCTTTTTCTTTCTTTCACTTCCTCCACTCGTTTTTCACTCCTTGAACAAATCTGATCTGATGTTTCTGTTACAGGCGATATTCCAAAGCAGGTCAAAGTGAAGAAACTGAAAAATCTAAAGACTTTGGACTCTAAACCTGGTAATATATATCATTGATGTGTTTAGAGTATAATTAATTGATGATTTATGTAAGACAGAACTGCAGATACTGGTAAAATTAATTGATGATTATTTGTTTGTAAATGTTTGCAGATTTAAATTTTTATTTTAACAATGAAAACAAAGTAGTGGAAATAATTGGGCACCAGGTAGCACATTGTGGATTGAAACTTAGACTTTGTCTCCATCCACAGATGTTACTTAACCTGATTATTTCCAGCAATTTGTTTTAACCTCACATTTCTATAGATATTTTTATTTTAATAGTTCAATAATATTGGGTTAATATTGCTATCGCTGCTAAAACAGCACGTGATTTATTTCAAAATATGAGAGCTGCGACAAGTTAGCGAATAGGCAGGCTACAGCTCACTGGGGTTGCTAGACCATTTTGGAGTTAACTATACCTGGAGGGTCTGTCCTCATGCTTGGATGAGTTGGATTCACGGGAGATGGTCTTGGCTGGGAGGATGCTCCTCAAACTGCGGAACATCCTGGACAATACAGCTCACCCCCTCCATGACACACTGGTCAACCTGAGGAGCACCTTCAGCAACAGACTGGTTCCACCAAGATGCAGCACAGAACGCCACAGGAAATCCTTCTTCCCTATGGTTATCAAACTGTGCAACCCCTCCCCCTTCTGTCATGAGGTAGACTGACTCCCCCATTCTTTGCACATCCCCAATCCTTTCCACTCGTCACTTTAATTCCTGGACTGGCTGAATTTAATTCAATCTGCCATTCCTTAGCCCACTTTCCCAATTGATCTAGATCCTGAAAGTAATCTTCGGTCCACTAGACAGAAAATTACTAGTCCGTTAACTAGTTGATTATTACCGTAACTTATCGTCTTATCATCTTGTACAGCAGCCAAGGTTCGTATCACAATATGTAATTTACATTTTTGAACCGAGCTTAAACCTATGACCTGGAAATTGTCCCGACTTTGCTTGGTCTCGTGCTGACAAGTGGCGGTGGAGACAAATACCACCGTGGTATTTAAGAGGTATTTAGATTGGTGCAGGGTTGATCCCTGCGGGGATATGGATCATGTGCAGGCAGGAAGGTTAGTTTAACTTGGTATCGTGTTCAGCACAGACATTGTGGGCTGAAGGGCCTGTTCTTGTGCTGTACTGTCCAATGTTTTATGGTCAAATAATTAGAGTTTCTTTCAATTCGTGGGCCATTTTTTACAAACTCAAACCCCTGTCCCACGGTATGAGTTCATTCCAAAAGTTCTCCCGAATTTGTCCTAATTCGAACTCGGAGATTTACGTCGGTACTCGGGGCTCACGTGGACACTTTTCATCATGTTGAAAAATCTTCACGAGACTTCCCGTGCTTGCCTGCCATTAGCGAGTCTTCCCGAATACCTGCCGTTAGCGCTAAGTGACGTCCCCGAGCTCCGACGTACCCGCCAAGTGCATTCTCCGTGCTTACCACGAGTTTGATTTTTTTTTTAAATTCGGGAGAGCCCTTGGAATGAACTCGTACCGTGGGACAGGGCTATCAGTGATTGTTTAATGAAAATAAACTTCAACCACGAAACATTATTTAATTAAGACAATTGGGGGAGTGAGTTTTCGGTGTGGTTTTCTTTTATTGCAAGAATGTACCTGTTTTCTTTTCCTTCACAACATTGTAGTGCAATTTGACATGGCTGCTTTGCACGGGTGTGTTAACGTTTCTGATATAAATTAAAAAAAACTACAGTTACCACTACATTTCATTCTGCAGGGGTGTACACTTCATATAAAACATACCTGGGCAAAGATGAGGAGATCATTAAACAAGTGCAGAAGGTAAGCGTGAAATGGCAAATGGTCCGATCATTTTTAGAGTGATCTTTTATTGGTCATGGTTGATTGTTGTCGCATGTACCCAAGTTAAAGTGAAAAGCTTTTAATGTAAATACTGTACACTGCAAGGGCCAGGAAGTGAGTGGGTAAAATCATCTCTGACCCCTCTCACCCTGGCTACAAACTCTTTGAATCACTTCCCTCGGGGAGGCGACTCCGGACTGTCAAAGCCGCCACAGCCAGACATAAAAACAACTTTATCCCACGAGTAGTTGCTCTACTCAATCTGTAGCCACTTTTTGCTCTGGTATTTCATTTAATTCATATGTTTAATCGATAAAGTTTTATTATTAATGTTTTATGTGTCATTCTTAATTGTCACTTGCGGGCAGTGCACCAAGGCAAATTCCTTGTATGTGAACATCCTTGGCCAATAAACTTATTCATTCATTCAATTAGAGCAGATAATACAGTACACAAATACAGTCAATCCAAATGCAAGTACAAAAGGTAGAGCAAAGAGAATAATATCAGTGTGTGGAATATAGTTTTACAGCACTGTAGTGTAACAGACCCAGAGTAAAAGTCCAGTGTCCTCAATGGGTGGATCCTGTTTAATGGCCCTTCAGTCCACAGATTGAGTAGAGCTGCAGGTACAGCAGGCAGTGAAAAAAGCAAATGGCAAGTTGGCCTTTATCGCAAGAAGAGTTGAGTATAGGAGCAAAGAGGTCCTTCTGCAGTTGTATAGGGCCCTAGTGAGACCACACCTGGAGTGTTGTGTACAGCTTTGGTCCCCTAATTTGAGGAAGGACATTCTTGCTTTTATGGGAGTGCAGCGTAGGTTACATTAATTTCCGGGCTGGCGGGACTGTCATATGCTGAGAGAATGGAGCGGCTGGGCTTGTACACTCTGGAGATTAGAAGGATGAGAGAATATCTTATTGAAACATATAAGATCATTAAGTATTTGGACATGCTAGAGGCAGGAAACATGTTCCCGATGTTGGGGGAGTCCAGAATCAGGGGCCACAATTTAAGAATAAGGGGTAAGCCATTTTGAATGTAGATGAGGAAGCACTTTTTCCTCACAGAGCGTTGTGAGTCTGTGGAATTCTCTGCCTCAGCGGGCGGTGAAGGCCGGTTCTTTGGATGCTTTCAAGAGAGAGCTAGATAGGGCTCTTAAAGAGAGTGGAGTCAGGGGATATTGGGAGAAGGCAGGAACGGGGTACTGATTGGGGATGATCAGCCATGATCACATTGAATGGCGGTGCTGGCTCGAAGGGCCGAATTGCCTACTCCTGCACCTAGTGTCTATTGTCTAATGGGGAATGTTGGAGGATTGGGACTATGCCTTAGTTTCTGGAAGGGCTGTTCAGAAGTCTGATCACAGAGGGGAAGAATCTGTTCATGAGTCTTTTTGATGATTTAAAAAGAACAACTTTTCACTTCATTTAGCATGTCTCACTCGGATGTGCTCTGGATGATGCAGGCCTGGATGTGCTTTTTAATGCTGCTTTGATTTCACAGGAGTTGTAAATTCAGTCCAAAATCAATAAACCTTGCTGGTGAAATTTGCAAGTGTGTTTTGAGGTGTAAGTTTGAGTATCTGTTCAATATTGCCCATCCACATTGGGTTTTGTTTGTCTCCCTTCAGGGTATACAGCAAAAGCGTCCTTCAGAAGCACAGTGTGTAATCCTCAGACGATACTTCTTGGAACTGACTCAAAGCTTCATCATTCCACTAGTAAGTTAACCCAATTGAAAACGTTCGTTTTTAAACTCTCAGAGTTATACAGCTGGTAAATGGGGCCCTTCACTCCCCAGGTGCCAACCTGAGTTAGTCCCATTTGCCCGTGGTTGGCCCATATCCCTCTAAACCATTCCTCATCGCCCATGGATCACCCTGTACATTAGCTACAATCCTGCACACTAGGGACAATTTAGGATTTTTTACCAAAGCCAATTAACCTAGAAACCTGCATGTCCTCGGGATGTGGGAGGAATCCCGATCCTAAACGTCGCCCATTCCTTCTCTCCTGAGATGCTTCGGTTTAATCTAGCATCTGCGTTTCTTCCCACACCTGGAGGAAACCCATGCGGTCACGGCGGGGTCAGGATTGAACTTGGGTCACTGGCGCTGTGAGCAACTGCGCCACTGTGCTGTCCATCCAGTTTTAGATCCCCTGCCATGGCGAAAAGGACAGACCATCCTCAATTTTGAGGGGGTTTTAGGAACTAGTTAAGCGGTGATATATGTTCTCAATTGTAGACTGGACACATTTTATTTCAGGAACGATATGTAGCCAGCTTGATGCCTTTGCAAAAGAGTATCACACCGTGGAAGGTAAGTCAGGACATTCAACCTTTTCAGAAAATTGTCCTTTTTCATTGCTGCTTGTATATATAACCTGGACTTTCCATGTTGTGTCTCAATGCTGGTTCCAGAGTCCTCCACAGTTGAAGCCATTCAGTGAAGACGAGTTCATGAAAACTCTGGAAAAAGCAGGACCTCAACTGACCTCCCGGTTAAAAGGGGATTGGATAGGTCTCTACAGGTAGGATGTGACTGCTGGTGCCAATAATTGGTTATACACCTGGAGAAATGTTCCCACATTGTCTAAAACTTTCAACTGATCTCAGTTGGATGCTGCAGAGTTACCGGAATGGACACCAAGTGTGAAAATGCGTGGAGAAATTACACAAACCAGAACTATTTATTTAGTTTAGAGATTCAGCATGGGCATAGGCCCTTCAGCCCACATGGGCCATCGATCACCCGCTCACACTAGACCTCTGTTGTCCCACAGAGGTCTAGTGTTCGCATCCACTCCACACAAACCAGCTGCGATTTACTGAGGCCAGTTAACCTACAAACCCGCACATCTTTGGGCTGTGGGTGGAAACCAGAGCACAGTGTTTCCACTTTGAAGGAAATTATCCGAAATTCATGAAATTCTGGCTGTCTTTTTTTTAAATATTTTATTTTATTAGAAGTACAATCATATGGCACCAAAGTGCTTAATATATATTTTCATAATACATTTTATGTACAACTTCTTTTTTTTTTGTTATAATAAAGAAGAATAAGAATAAGAAAAATAAATTAGATAGTAAAGGATAGAAAGACGCGAGATATATAGTGTGTGAAGAAGACGAAAAAAGAAGAATGAATGAAGAAAGTTGATGAAAAGAAAGTAGAAAAAAGAGAATAAGATTCTGGCTGTCTTCGGGTAATTTTCCCCGACTGCGCATGTGCGGCTGCCGCCCCAACTACCGGTCCCACTGCGGGGAGACGCGAAGGGGCCCAATCCGGCCCGCGGGATGATTTGCGGGGAAAAAAGTATGTACCTGCATATTTACGACCATCACGGAGAAATGGTCTCCAAACCAAACCAAACCAAAGATCACGGACAAAACCCACGCAGGTCACGGGGAGAACGTACAAAACTCCGTACAGACAGCACCCGTAGTCGGGGTCAAACCCAGGTTTCTGGTGCTGCAAGCGCTGTAAGGCAGCAACTCTACCACGGCACCACTGTGCCGCGCATAGAAAAATGAAACTTAAAGAGGCGTGCGCAGTCATCCATTGCGTTTTGCTGACTTGTTATAATTGTTTCCTATTACACTTAAGGCAGTTCCTGAAATCGCCAAACTTTGACGGTTGGTTCAGGTCGAGGTGGAAGGAGATGACACAAAAACTGGAGGCCCTGCACTTGGAGGCTTTGTGTGAGGCAGTGAGTACAAGCAAAGGCAGCGAAACGTAGGCTGTGTTTCCTGCCTTGTAACAATATTTCATTCTACAATGTACGACAGGTGGGACATGTCATCTAAGGAATGGGAGGCCTGTTGGCCAAATATTTATTTCTCTCAGTTGAGGATGGAGTAGTGAGCCTCAGAACCTATCAGCAGTGATGTATAACTGGCGGGTTTTTCTTTTAAAGCAAGTACATCGATCGTGATCAGAGGAACATTTTCAAATGGTCTGCCCCTCTATCATCAATCCGGACAAATAAATATTTGGTCAGGTAGACAAAAATGCTGGAGAAACTCAGCGGGTGAGGCAGCAACTATGGAGCAGAGAAAATAGGCAACGTTTCGTGTTGAGACCCTTCTTCAGACTGAAGGAATAGGTGACGTTTCGGGTCGAGACCCTTCGGTCTCCATAGATGCTGCCTCACCTGCTGAGTCTCCAGCATTTTTGTCTCCCTTTGATTTTCCAGCATCTGCAGTTCCTTCTTAAATATTTGGCCAACTGCCCTATAATTCCTTTATGATATTGAGCGTACACTTTAGAGTCCTAAAAGTCAAGATGTTAAGCCTTGTCTGATTAGCACGGGTGTCTGAGGCTATGGGGAGAAGGCAGGAGAATGGAGTTAGGAGGGAGAGATAGACCTGCCATGATTGTATGGCAGATAGGCTTCATGGACCAATTGGTTTAATTCTACTACTATTCCTTATGACTGATGATCTGTTTAGAGCATCTGTAACTACTCTCACCTTTTGGGAGTTTTATACTATAACAACTTATATTTCTAAGACGAACCTTAGTCTCTATATGTAAGGGTCAAGCTGTCAATCACTATTTTGAGAGGTGGGTCTCCCAACCAAGGAGGAGAAACTTCCAACTAATGAAGCAGTTTGAACAGTTATTTGATATATGACAATTAAGCACCCTTGACTGAACAAAACCAATGTCTATCCTTAAGGGCCTGTCCCACTTTGCGATTTTTTTCGGCGACTGCAAATGTCAGTGACTGACGCCCTAACGACACTCCGCGTCACGTCAAGCTACGACACACCGCGTCACCCGCCTTCACAACACAAGAAGGTTACACCGAAGTATAATAATATAATTGGAAATGAACTTATCTATCTATTATATATTAAAACTGTGTGGCTGCCGTCTGGCTGCCTTTCTGCCTTTTGATTCACTGCTCCTTCCTATCAGCTTCCAACACACTTCAAAACAAAGTTGCAAGACAGGAACACTCTGAACTTTTCACCTCAATGGGATATCACAGCAAGTGCTTCAACAGGAGGGGGAGGGCCAATTGGTATTGCAATTGGAACTGCTGCAGCAGGCAGGGGAGGTGAAATTGGAGTTTTTTTCAATCCACTGCTGAGGGAGGCAGGGTAGAGCTGGAATCTTACATTTGGAAACGGGTTCAGTTCCGTTGGAGGAGACGGGTGCATGGTGGAATATTGGGTTGGGGGATCACACCATTGGGGGAGCAGACCCAACGGGTCTGCACTTGGTCTAGTCTACAATAAATTTAAAGACCAATAACTTTTTAATGGTTAAGTCGGCGCTTTAGATACCCACGTCACTGGGCGTCACGCGCAGGGCAGCGTACGTCAGCGTGTGATGGCAATCGACATGATAAGACACCAAATGTCGCCTGAACATTTTGAACATTCCAAAATCCAGGGGCGGCAGGGAGACACTGCGTGTCACTACTTGCGTCATGCCGCATCACGCACCAACCGCGCCGTGACGACCTCTTATCGGGCGGTCACCGAAAACGTCACCCAAGTGGGACAGGCACTTGACTACTGTCCATTGAGATGATCTGTGAAAAGCATCAGACCACATGTTTAGATTAACATCAATCTGACCTGTTTCTTCCCAGGATTTACTGATCTGGATTCAGAAGCACACAGAGGTCGAGGTGGTGGATTTAGTGCTAAAGTTGAAAGAGAAATTGGTAAGGAAAAACCAACAAAATTCTTAATGGTAGATGCAGGAAGATTGTTCCCGATGTTGGGGAAGTCCAAAACACGGGATCACAGTTTAAGGATAAGGGGGAAGTCTTTTCGGACCAAGATGAGAAAAACATTTTTCACACAGAGTGGTGAATCTGTGGAATTCTCTTCCACAGAAAGTAGATGAGGTCAGTTCATTGGCTATATTTAAGAGGGAGTTAGATGTGGCCCTTGTGGCTAATGGGATCAGGGGGTATGTAGAGAAGGCAGGTACAGGATACTGATTTGGATGATCAGCCATGATCATATTGAATGGCGGTGCAGGCTCGATGGGCCGAATGGCCTACTCTTGCACCTATTTTCTATGTTTCTATTGTTGAAATATGTCTGTAATATTTGTAAAATAATAAGAGATGTTCTTAATACATATTTTATGAATGAAGTTTCAGGCCAAACAGCAATGCCTTCCCGTGAAACAAGACACACTGCAGAAGCTGCAGATGCATATTGAAGCAATAATTCTATCGTTGCCAGAAGACCTGCAAAGCATCCTGCTGAAGAACGGCACAACATGATCTTTGCACGGTTCTGCTTAAAGATATTTAATCGGAAAAAGGGGGCACGGACATGCATTCCAGAGGAGTACTGGGAAACGGAAGAAGCGTGGCAAGGAAAGTAACCCTGCAGCACAGCGGAGCGGGACGTGGGAAGACTGAGCCGAGTGTTGCTCGTGGCTTTTCCAGGAGGTTCGTCAGTGCGAGCATGCTTGCCTGGGATGAAGATGTAGGAAAAAACTAACAAATCACTGCCTAAAACTGAGTGTGTGTCTGTGTTCAGAATGTGATGATTTTAACAATCAAGTTTCACGGTGCGGTGTCAAGCACAGGACATGTTTGGTGCCAGCATTGTGCAAGCAGAGCAATGTGGCCTAGGAGGTCTCACTACTAATGCAAATTACGTATCCATATTCATATAAGCTGAGCAAAGACCTCTGCTGGTTATTTGCATAAATGTATATTTTAATTTGCTTACACTTTTATATAGATTTCTATTCTCATACGAAAAGATGTTACTAATTTGTAGAATAATGAATATTTGTATTTAAATGTGGTCTAACTTTTAAGAATGAAAAATCAGGATATTCACAAGCATACATTGGTCTTCAGAGAAATGGCCAGGCTTTGTTTTTACCAAAGCACTAAGTCACCCTACAACATTTCTAATAAACTATTTTTAAAACTTTGTTTATTTTGTGGATATATAATTGAAACCTGCAGTTGCTCGATGTTACTATCAAATTGAGGTTCTTACTTGGCATTTGTTGTTGCGGATGGCAATCCGCATTTCAATGCACTAATTGGTGTATGTGACAAATAAAGAACCTTTGAACCTTTGATTTATATTAGTGCATACCACAGAAGATTGTGCATCAGCAGAGAGATCTATAGGTGTTATCTCAAAATGACAGCAAGCAGCACTGATCAAGCAGGGAGATGAGATAAAAGGAACTGCAAGTGTTGGTTGACAAAGTAATGGAAAATGCAATATTGATTGCTTTTCAACCACAAGCCTCGATGAGTATACAGACACTGTGACATTGTATGTCAGCTTTTGTGAGGACAGTTGCATTCCCACTAGGACCCGAAACTGGTTCAACAACGACGACTCCTGGTTTACGGCAGAACTCAGACAGCTCCACCAGTCTAAAGATGAGGCCTACAGGAGCGGGGATGCAGACCTCTACAGGCAGGTCATGTCCAAGCCGAGAAGAGGAATCGGAGCTGCCAGGGAAAGGTGCTCTGAGAAGTTGAGGAGCAAGTTCTCAACTGGTGATGCTTCTTCAGTTTGGAAGGGCAAGAAAAATCTCCAGCTACAAGAGGACCCCCCCACTTCTTGGACTTCAGCTGACCAACAACCTGAATGAGTTCTACTGCAGGTTCGATAAACAGAAATCTAACCATGGTACCCCCTCCCCCACCAACACCTCATGCCTACTCACAGCCTGACTCCAGTCTGCAAAGATTGAACCCTTCGCCCTCCTTGCTGCCCAGCTTCAGTCTGCCCACTTCTCCATCACCAACAATAGAAATTGAGGTGAGTCATTCAGAAGACAGACAAGCCGAAAACCTCCAGGACCGGACAATGTTTTCCCCCCCCTCTACCCTCAAGCTCTGTGCCGAACAACTGGCACCAGTCTACGCAGACATTTTCAACCAGTCCCTGTGTACTTCAAAACCTCCACTATTGTCCCTGTACCCATGATTTACTGGTTTTAATGACTGTCAGTGGATCACCAACTTCCTGACGGACAGAAAGCAGCTGGGGAAAGCACATCTCGGACCCGCAGACCCTCGGCATAGGAGCACCGCATGGCTGTGTACTCTCCCCTCTCATTTACGCGCTCTACACTAATGACTGCACCTCCACTGACTCCTCTGTCAAGCTTCTCAAGTTTCCGGATGACACAACCCTGATTGGACGGATGCAGGATGACGAGGAATCTGCCTACAGACAGGAAGTGACACAGCTGGCATCCTGGTGCCTTCGTAACAACCTGGAGCTCAATGCTCTCAAGACAGTGGAATTGATAGCAGACCACCCCACTCACGATCAACAACACCACAGTCACATCTGTGGAGTCTTTTAAGTTCCCAAAAACCATAATCTCCAAGGACCTTAAATGGGGGCCACCATCGATCCCACAGTCAAAAAGGCACAACAGAGGATGTACTTCCTGCAGCAGCTGAGGAAACACAATTTGCCACAGGCAATGATGGTCCAATTCTTCACGGCCATCGTAGAGTCTGTTCTCACCTTCTCCATCATGGTCTGGTTTGGCTCAGCCACCAAGCACGACATCTGGAGGCTGCAGAGAATCGTCTGATCAGCTGAGAAGATTGTTGGCTGCAACCTTCTCCCCATTGACGAGCTGTACACTGCAAGGGACAGGAAGTGAGCGGGTAATATCATCTCTGACTTCTCAATCTGGCCACAAACTCTTTGAAGCACTTCCCTCTGGAAGGCGACTCTGGACTGTCAAAGCTGCCACAGCCAGACATAAAAACAGCTTTTTTTCCACGAGTAGTAGCTCCACTCAATAACCAAAAATCTGTAGCCTCCTTTTGCTCTGGTATTTTATTTCATTCACATGTTTAAACGATAATGTTTTCTTATTAATGTTTAATGTGTCACTGTATGTCATGTTGTTACTTGCGGGTGGAGCATCAAGGCAAATTCCTTGTATGTGAATATACTTGGCCAATAAACTTATTAATTAATTTAGATAATATGCAGTGAGTGTAGGGTCAAGAGTGTTTAATTGTCATGTGTACCAACAATGATACTCTTGTAGAATCATAGAGCCACACACAGGGAAACAGGCCTTATGGCCCATCTTGCCCACGTTTTACACTAATCCTCCCTGTTTGTTTGACCCATATCCCTCTAAACCTTTCCAATCCATGTGCCTGTCGAAATGCAGCAGCAGTAACAGGCCTATGAACTCAATACATAGATAAGATATTACTAAAGTTTAAAAAACAAGAAATTAATAACCTTTGTACTAGAGCAAAAATAAAAACAAGTCCTGCGTGCACCCATGCATGGTTCATAATGTTGTCGTTTTGGGTCGATCTGAAGAAGGGACTCAACCCGAAATGTCAACCATCGTTTTTCTCCAGAGATGCCGCCGACCTGCTGAGTTCCTCCAACACTTTGTGTCCTCTTGTTCAGAGCTGAGGTTGATGTTGTGCAGTGTTGAAGACTTTGATGATTGTTGGGGGAGCGGAAGAGACAATAGAACTATTGACGGGGCTTGTGTTGAGGAGGAGCATTAGTTCCGAAGAGCAGCTCTGTCCTGGGCAGACCCATCAGCAAAATCCCGACAGAAGAGGTGTTAAAAACAGGGCATCTTATTTCATCTTGTTAGATCAACCATGATTGAATGGTGGAGTAGACTTAATGGGCCGAATGGCCTAATTTGCTCCTATCACGTGATCTTATTTCACTAATAATTGCAATATCATGATATTTTTACTAAATATTACTTATTTGGTGAAATAATTTATTATTTATGGGGACTTTATTTTATAAATTATTAATGAGTTATTCATTTCACTAAGTAAATGAAAACACACGTAGTCAGCTCAATAAGTGCTCACCCGTAACATTGAAGAAAGAACCGCAGATGCTGGTAAATGGAAGGTATACATACCTGTGACACCTGTGGCTCCAGGTGTGCTGACGCCCTCATCTGACAGCGGTCGCGGCCTGACGTCAGCGCGCTGGCAGCGGCGGCGGTTTGACGTCAGCGCGTTGGCAGCGGCGGCGGCTTGAAGTCAGCGTTTGTAGCGGCCTGACGTCAGCGCGCTTGTGGCGACGACGGCGGCTTGACGTCAGCGCGTTTGTGGCGGCGGCCTGACGTCAGCGCGTTTGGGGCGGCGGCGACGTCAGCGCGCTGGCGGTGGCGGGTGACGTGGCGCGGCTGGCTGGCTGGCGGGTGGACGGTCGGGCGGCAGCCATGGGTCTCAGCATCTCATCCCTCTTGAAGAGGTACTTCGGCTCCCGCCAGATGCGCATACTCATGGGTGAGTGGATGGAGGGGAACTGCCGCGGGCCCGGGGTTCCACCTGGACCCGGTGGCCGACCCCCCCCCCCTTACGGTCCCCCCGACCCCACCCCCCCCCCCCTCCCTCCTCCCGGTCCCCCCCCCCCTACTCTCCCCCCCACCTCCCTCCCCCCCCCCCCCCCCTCCCCCTCCACCTGAACCTCCCCCCCCACTCCCCCTCACTCCCTCCCCCTGACTACCCCCCTCTCACTCCACCCCCCCCCCCCCCCCCCCCCTTACCCCGACTCCCGACTCCCCCCCCCCCTCCCTACCCCCCCACCTGAACCCGGTGGCCGACCCCCCCCCCCCCCCCCCCCCCTCACGGTCCCCCCCCGCCTCTCCCCCTCACTCCCTCCCTCCCCCCCTGACTACCGCCCCCCCCCCTCCACCTGAACCCCCCCCCCCCCCCCCCCCCCCGATCTCACTCTCCACCTGAACCCCCCCCCCCCCCCCCCCCCCCCCCCCCCCCGACTCTCCACCTCTACCCCCTCCCCTGACCCCCCCCCCCCCCCCCCCCCCCCCCCCCCCCCCCCGACCCCCCCCCACCCCCTCACGACTCCCCCCTCCCCCCCCACTCCCCCCCCTCCCTCCCTCCCCTCCCCCCCTCCCCCTCCCTTACACCTCCCCTGACTCACCTCCCTCCCTTACCCCTCCCCCTCCACCTTGAACCCCCCCCCCCCCCCCCCCCTCCCTCCCCCCCACCTGACCCCCCCCCCAGACTCTCCCCTCCCTCCCACCCTCTCCCCCTCCCCCCCTACTACTCCCACCTGAACCCCCCCTCCCAGACTCTCCACTCACTCCCACCCTGACTACCCTCTCACTCTCCCCTACCCTCCACCTGAACCCCCCCCCCCCCCCTCCTCCGACTTTCCCTCCCCCCCCCCCGACTACCCCGTCGACTCTACCCTCCCTCCCTGACTACTCCCTGACTCTCCCCTCCCTCTGACCCTCCCCTCCCTGACTATCTCCCCTCCCCCCCCCACCTGCAGATGCGGTGTAGACGGAGGAATTGGGAGTAGGGGATAGAGTCCTTACAGGAAGTAGGGTGGGAACAAGTGTAGTCAAGATAGCTATGTGTCAGTGGTATTCCGGACAGCGATGAGGTGTTCCACACCAGGGCATTGGAGATGTCCTCATTCTTTAGGGAACGGGGGTTCTCCTCTTCTATTACAGATGAGGCTCTCACCAGGGTCTCTTCTATATCCCGCAGCTCCGCTCTCACTCCCCCATCCCCCCACTCGTAACAAGGACAGAGTTCCCCTTGTCCTCGCGTTCCACCCCATCAGTCGTCGCATACAACATATAATCCTCCGACATTTTCGCCACCTCCAATGGGATGCCACCACTGGCCACATCTTCCCATCTCCTCCCCTTTCTCCTTTCCGTAGAGACCATTCCCTCCGTAACTCCCTGGTCAATTCATCCGTTCCCACCCAGACCACCCCCTCCCCTGGTACTTTCCCCTTGCAACCGCAGGGTATGCTACATTTGTCGCTTTACCTCCCCCCTCGACTCCATCCAAGGACCCAAACAGTATTTCCAGGTGAGGCAGAGGTTCACCTGCACCTCCTCCAACCTCATTTACTGCATCCGTTGTCATAGGTGTCACCTTCTCTACATCGGCGAGACCAAGTGTAGGTTCGGCGACTGCTTGACCCAACACCTCCGCCCAGTCCGTACAAACCAACCTGATCTCCCGGTCGCCCAGCACTTCAACTGCCCCTCCCATTCCGAATTTGACCTTTGTGTCCTGGGCCTCCTCCATGGCCAGAGCGAGGCCCAGCGCAAATTGGAGGAACAGCACTTCATATTTCGCTTGGGTAGTTTACACCCCAGCGGTATGAACATTGACTTCTCTAATTTCAGGTAGTCCTTGGTTTCTCCCTCCTTCCCCTCCCCATCCCAGCTCTCCCACATAGCCTACTGTGTCCGCCTGAATAAGTCTGAAGAAGGGTCTCGACCCGAAATGTCACCTATTCCTTTTCTCCATAGATGCTGCCTCACCTGCTGAGTTCCTCCAGAATCTTTTGTCTATTTAAAGTTTACTTTAGTTTATTGTCACTTGTGCTGAAGTACTGTGACAAGCTTTTTTGTTGCGTTCTATCCGGTCAGCAGAAAGACTATGCATGATTACAACCAAGCTGTCCACAGTGTACAGATATAAGATAAAAAGAATAACGTTTAGTGCAAGATAAAGTCCAGTAAAGGGCCATTCTTTGGAAAGTGCACCAAAATGTCACACACGTTACCAAATGGCGTCACATGAAGTAATATATTAAAAGATTTGTGTAAGAGATTAATCTTATTCATGGCTATTTTCCTTCCTACAGAACTATAATGCATGTCTGCTAAAGATATGAATATTCTGGTAGCTATTTAAAATTCACAAGAGTTTGTAAGATAAAAGTGAGTTATGAAAAATGCTTCCGTGTGAAGTCACACACGTGACCCACCGTATTTGACCTCTGACCCTAAACAGACATAGTATAAATATTTAACTTGATAAGCTTCGAAAAAAAATATGAATTATGCAGAACAAAACGACATACCTACAATAGACAATAGGTGCAGCAGTAGGCCATTCGGCCCTTCGAGCCATTCAATATGATCATGGCTCATCATCCACAATCAGTACCCTGTTCCTGCCATAATTCCGCTATCTGTAAGAGCCCTATCTAGCTCTCTCTTGAAGGTATCCAGAGAACCGGCCTCCACCCCCCTTTAAGGCAGAGAGAAAACTCAAAACTCTCTGTGTGAAAAAATGTTTCCTCATCTCCGTTCTAAATGGCTTACCTCTTATTCTTAAACTGTGGCCCCTGGTTCTGGACTCCCCCAACATCGGGAACATGTTTCCTGCCTCTAGCGTGTCCAAACCCTTAAAAATCCTATATGTTTCAATAAGATTCCCTCTCACCCTTCTAAATTCCAGAGTATACAAGCCCAGCCGCTCCAATCTATCAACATATGACAGCAATGCTTTCAGAATTAGAAGATATGTATTCCACAATGTTTCATATTTGTGGTCACACGTGAGGAAGAATGGGGGGCCTAAAGTACAATTAAAGGTAGACCGAGGGGCTCTAATGAGGTCAGGAGGCTCTTTAGTTGTTGAATGGATGGTGCAGTAGCTTGATAACAGCTGGAAAGAAATTCCTTTCACAGTAGTACGTGATGTTGGAAATGTTTAGTGGATTGAGTCAACACCCGGTCACTTGCTTTATGGGGGTGGGAACCGAGCTTGCACCTTCGTGTGTCAGAGAGGCAAGTCAGTCATTGTATATTGAAGCATTTGTGACATTATGTGTTCACCATTCATGGTCCACAATTTGTAATGCAAATGGCAATAAGGCCAAGTCAAGTCAAGTTTATTTGTCACATGCACATACAAGTTGTCCGGTGAAATGAAAGTGGCAATGCCTGCGGGATTGTGCAAAAACTACAGAACAGAATAGAACAGAATCAGTATTTACATTTTAGAAGAAAAAAAATTAAAAGACACAACACAACAGTAGATTACTCCCAGGTGAGGTAAGAGTTTACAGTCCTGATGACCTGTGGGAAGAAACTCCGTCTCATCCTCTCTGTTTTCACAGTGTGACAGCGGAGGTGCTTGCCTGACCGTAGCAGCTGGAACAGTCCGTTGCTGGGGTGGTAGGGGTCCTTCATTATGTTGCTGGATCTGCACCTCCTGGTGTATAGGTTCTGCAGGGGGGTGATTGTAGTCCCATAGTGCGTTCTCTCTGCAGAGCCTTCCTGTCCTGGGCAGAGCTGTTCCAATAGCACTTGCCTTTGCCAAATGCTGATTTGGTCAGATACTGCTCGGGGAGCGGTGATGTCGCATGGTACTTGCTGCTCGGATGCTGCCTGAATTGTCTTGCTCAATATCCGGCTTCGATGAGTGCTGCTGATTGTGTCTGTTTACCGAAACATGCGACAACCTAGAATGAACAATACAAAAGAGGGCATGGTGACTCTGTTGGGGTAACGGTGGAGGTGAGGATGATTCGATACATCAGTGGGTTGAGGAATGTTGTGGAAAGCAGCCAAAGACTCAGCTGAGATTTCAAATGTGTAGATGTGCAGGCGAAAGTGAGGTTGGAGATGCAAATGGACAGCCATGTGAGGAAATGTCTGTGGAATTCTCTGCCTCAGAGGGCGGTGGAGGCAGGTTCTCTGGATGCTTTCAAGAGAAAGCTGGATAGGGCTCTTAAAAATGGCGGAGTCAGGGGATATGGGGAGAAGGCAGGAACGGGGTCCTGATTGGGGATGATCAACCATTATCACATTGAATGGCGGTGCTGGCTCGAAGGGCCAAATGGCCTACTCCTGCACCTATTGTCTATTGTCTATTGAAATGTTCAGAGACTGTACCCCTAACTCTGTGACTCGCAATCTAATTCACCCAAACCCTTTTCATGTGTTGCCCTTGCTTTATCATCCCGATTGGCAAGGTGTTTCAGATCTCTGTCCACCTCTACCTCTGGTCGATTGTGTCCCGTCATATTTACTTAATCATCTCTTCTTCCCAGGGCACTGCTACATAATTTCCCCCCCCCCTCTTCCCCATCTCTTTTAAAGGTCTATATTAAATCTACCCTAATTTTATCCTTTTTGGCTTGCTGTCAATGCGTATTTGATTTCACTCCTTTAAAGACACTTGAGAATTCTTTGACACCTTCAGCATTTAAAGTCTGTAGGAGTGAGAACATCTGAATTTTCACTACACTCGGAGTAGATGTTTGCTTGGTTTAACATCTGTCCGCTGGATTCTTGGAAATTCTCGTGTATCTGGGCTGGCTTCAAGCATCCCCAATTTCACTTGTAACTCCACAAACCCCATGGCTGAAGTGCAAACATAAGAATTTAGATTATAATCTTGGATAAATAATAGAAAAAAAGAGAAGTTGCTAATTTGCAAGATGTTTAAGAAGGAACTGCAGATGCTGGTAAAAGGGTCCGAAGATGGGTCTCGACCCGAAACGCCACCTATTCCTTTACTCCATAGATGCGGCCTCACCCGCTGAGTTTCTCCAGCATTTTTGTCTACCTTCAGTTTATAATTTTCCCTCTTTTTTATCCTGTTTCCGCTATAATGCTGATCTGTGCTTATTTCAGTTTGCCGCATCTCTTTGCCTCCTCATCTGCACCTGGCTCTTTCAACCGCATTCCATTGATGTCCTGAAATCCCTGTCCCTTGCTACTCCTCTGCTAACTGCCACATAAGCAGCGACAAGCTGGTACTTTTTTTGTTTTTGCAAATCGCAAAACTGCACGCGCATGTCATCTCCTCCCACATAATCTCCAACACGTCATTTCCTAGTCCTTCTATTGTTACACGGAACCTTTTCCAAGGGTGGACAAAAATGCCGGAGAAACTCAGTGGGTGAGGCCGTATCTATGGAGCGAAGGAATAGGTGATGTTTCGGGTCAGTGAAGCTTCTCAGCAGAGCGCCCGCCCAGTGTGAACTGGTGCGACCGGTTTGTGGAGGTTGTAGCTGGGGCCTCTCCTGCCCTTGTTTCTTTAGCTCTGTCCATGAGAATGTAGTACAGCTTCCTGTGGGAGGCCATCAATTAAAACAAGTCATATGAGGAGAGATTGAAAAGACTAGGCTTGTATTCACTGGAGTTTAGAAGGATGAGGGTGGATCTTATAGAAACATATAAAATAATAAAAGGACTGGACAAGCTAGATGCAGGAACAATGTTCCCAATGTTGGGCGAGTCCAGAACCAGGGGCCACAGTCTTAGACTAAAGGGGAGGTCATTTAAGACCGAGGTGAGAAAAAACTTTTTCACCCAGAGAGTTGTGAATTTATGGAATTCCCTGCCACAGAGGGCAGTGGAGGCCAAATCACTGGATGGATTTAAGAGAGAGTTAGATAGAGCTCTAGGGGCTAGTGGAGTCATGGGATATGGGGAGAAGGCAGGCATGGGTTATTGATAGGGGACGATCAGCCATGATCCCAATAAATGGCGGTACTGGCTCGAAGGGCCGAATGGCCTCCTCCTGCACCTATTGTCTATGTTTCTACATCGGAATAATAGATAAATAAAATGTGTGCTATCTTCAATTTAAGTTTAGGGCTGATTTGGGAATGGTTTTATTCCACGTGTGGCAAAATTAATGTTCAATTCTGGAAATGCATTCCATATGGAGTCAGGGCAGTGTGTGGTGTGCTTACCACCTTGCGAGGAGCCTGTGAGTCGATGTTGCCGCTCCTGTCTGTATTTATGCTACTAGTTTGGTGTTCTGCCAACAGTGTTCTTATACCCACTGAAACAGCAAAGAATGGGCACATTTTAACACGTCACCTGTAAGGGTAATGAGTACAGAACTTGGCGCATCACGTCACAGTTGTGCAACAGGTTAGTGAGGCCGCATTTGGTGTACTCCATTCAGTTTTGCTCGCACTGCTGTGGGCAGGATGTTGTTAAGCTCATGAGACATTATCACATGCACCAATTGGTACAGTGAGATTTGAATTACCATACAGTCATACGAATAAAAAGAAAGCACACGATAGAATTTAACATCAACATCCCCCCCACACAGCAGAATCAACGTTTCCCACTGTGCGGAAAGGCAAAGTTAAATCATCTTCCTCTTTGTCCACTCGTGGTCGGGGTCTATGAGCCCTCCGTAGTCGCCGCTACGGGCGGCCCGATGTTTCAGGCCCTCTCGCCGGGATGATCGGAGCAGCTCCGGCGTTGGAACGGAGAACACTCTCAGCGGCTTGGAGTTTCCGATGCTGGAAAGAGTACAGTGGAGATTTACGAGGATGTTGCCAGGACTCGAGGGCCTGCGTCACAGGGAGAGGGTGGGTAGGATAGGGTTTTTTTCCTCAGAGCTCGGGTGGCTGAGGTGTGATCTCACAGAGGTGTATAAAATGAGGCGAATGGATCAAGTGAAGAATGCACAGTCTTTTTACCCAGGGCACGGGAGTCAAGTAATGGAGTTCATAGGTTTAAGGTGAGGAGGGAGGGGGGAATTAGGAACCTGAGGGGCAACTTTTCTACGCAGAGGGGTGGTGGGTATACGGAGCGAGCTGGTAGAGGATGTAGTTGAGGCAGGTATTATAACAACATTTAAAGCACATTTGGACAGGTACATGGACATGAAAGGTTTAGAGGGATATGGGCCAAATTCAGCTGGTGAGACTATTCTAGACGGGGCATGTTGTTCACCATGGAAAGGTTGGGATGAAGGGCCTGTTTCCGTGCTGTTTGACTCTGAACTTTTGCTGCATTTTGCAAGAGTGAGTTTATTTAAAGACTGGGAAGATCTTGCCAAGTTTTGCTTAAACTCAGGACTTGCAATACAGCATTGAGGTTAATTTACTAGTCTCCTGATCTGAGTGAAACCTGGAAGCAAGTTGATTCATTTTATTCTGGGGGCAGAAGAAGGTTAGATTACAAAAAAAAGATGACGACACAAGGAACTGCAGGCGCGGGAATCTTGAGCAAAATGCTGGAGCAACTCAGCAGGTCAGGCAACATCTGTGGAAGGAATGGACAGGTGATGCTTTGGGTGAAGACACTTCCTTAGACTGAGTGTAACGAGGGAAGAATTGTCAGAGCAATCGACCTGTACTGTTGACAGTGTCAGCAAGCCAGTTTTTATCCTGGAATGTTTAAGGCAATAAAATCCGATGATGACCAATTCATTAGATTGTGGCACTCCTAATAGATTCTGTTTGCTTTTACATTCCAGTCATTTTTGGACACTGCTTTTTAACTTAAAATGTTTGCAAAACAGGCCAGTTCCATCTAAATATTACATTTCAGAATATCGAAACAGGGAACTGCAGATGCTGGATTACAACAACAAAAAATAAACAAAGTGCTGGAGTAACTCACTGGGTCAGGCAGCATCCCTGGAGAACATGAATAAATGATGTTTCTGGTCAGGACCCTTCTTCAGACAAGAGCCTTCAATCTTGCACCATTTAAAAATCAATGGCACCATCTTTCCACTAAAGTGAACGATGTTGCATTTTTTCACGTTATATATCATCTATTTCCTCATTCCTGTCTCCCTGATGGTCCTCTGTGGCCACACCAAAACCCAGAGTTATCATCTGCAGTGGTATGTTTTCTTTCCTTCAATAGTAAAATAAACGTAACTTGTTTTTCCTTCCAGTTGGTTTGGATGCTGCTGGTAAAACGACCATCTTATACAAGTTGAAACTCGGGGACGTTGTAACAACTATTCCGACCATTGGTGAGTTTAAACTGAGTGTCAATAAACTATTGATGAATGGTTTCTCTTGAATATTATAGGAACGCTTCATTTGTCAGGTCTTCATATTTTACCCCCAGCTCCACTTATTGACTCAGCATCAAGATCTGTTTAAGAACTAACTGCAGATGCTGGAATAATTGAAGGTAGACCCAAATGCTGGAGAAACTCAGCGGGTGAGGCAGCATCTATGGAGCAAAGGAATAGGTGACGTTTCGGGTCAAAACGTCGCCTATTCCTTCGCTCCATAGATGCTGCCTCACCCGCTGAGTTTCTCCAGCATTTTTGTCTATCTTCAAGATCTGTTATGCGTGTTTCTTGCTAATTTCTAGATTTAGGTGCCTCATTCTGATTTAGCATCAGAAATTATCTATTATCTATAGTTTGGTATCTGTTCATCATTAGTTGTTCATAAATCAGTGAAATAACATTGTTATGTGCTATTAAAGTTGCCTGGGGTAATCGGGACGACAAAGGTTGGGAACCCTTGCTCTAGATTTTTAAAAATTAACAAGATTGATGCACTTACCAAAAGGAAGGACATTTTATTCTGAGCAGGGTTATTTTACTGACTAATATCTTTGGTTGCCACAGAAACCGTCAAGCGGTGTAAGCTTAGTAAAGGAATAATATAACCCTCCACTGAGCAATTTTGAATTGGTTGCAAGTAAAACTTTCAGTGCAGCTATTGCAAGTTGTGTGATCAGTAAAAACGACCAGCTGTGTGGAAGTTAATGTTCTGATAATGGCTTTAGAGTTATTGAGACGCTGTCATTTTTTTACCTAGATTAGGGGTTCCCAAACCTTTTCATCCTGTTTACCCCTGGCAACTTTAATAGCACATAACAGTGTTATTTCACTTATTTATGAACAACTAATGATGAACAGATACTGGTATATGCTCTGTTTAAGAAAGAACTGCAGATGCTGGAAAAATCGAATGTAGACAAAAATGTTGGAGAGACTCCATTTTTGTGTACCTCTGGTCTGTGCTCTGGTATTTTATTTAATTCACATGTTTAATCCTTAATGTTTTATTATTAATCTTCTGCTTCTGACGTTTGAGGCAGCAGAAGTCCGCAGCAGGGTGATGCCATCCGGTTCAACTTCTGTAGGTGCCCGTCCTAAAAAGGGCGCATGCTCCGGGTTGGCGCCAAGCTGCGGCGCTGCTGCTGTCTCTGTTGTTTAATGTTTTATGTGTCATTCCTAACTGTCACTGTATGTCATGTTGTCACTTGCGGGCGGAGCACCAAGGCAAATTCCTTGTATGTGACTACTTGGGCAAAAAACATTCGTTCATTCAATAATTTTCTTTGTTTCTAAGGATTCAATGTGGAAACAGTGGAGTACAGCAGGACGTGTTTTACTGTGTGGGATGTTGGCGGACAAGACAAAATCCGGCCTCTCTGGAGGCACTATTTCCAGAACACGGAGGTAAATCATCACAGCCCAGAACACAGCGGCAACATACTGCATGCACACCTCTGTTTAAGAAAGAACTGCAGATGCTGGTAAAATCTAAGGTAGACACGAAATGCTGGAGAAACTCAGCGGGTGAGACAGCACCAATGGAGAGAAGGAATAGGTGACGTTAACGTCAGCAGCTCCTTCTCTCCATCGATGCTGCCTCGCCCGCTGAGTTTCTCCAGCATTTTGTGTCTACATGCATACCTCTGCTCAGCATAGTGCTTAGGATTGTGGAAGGGTTGTGTGTTACGCGTAGGTACATGAGAGAGATGGTATGGTTCAGCTTAGTTTAGAGATGCAATGTGGAAAATGGCCCACCGAAGTCCAGGCTAACTAGCCTGGGGACGATTTACAGAGAGCCAATTAACCTACAAACCTGCGCATCCTTGGGATGTGGGAGGAAACCCACACAGTCACAGGGAGAGCGTGCAAACTCCGTACAGACAGCACCCGTAGTTAAGATCATGTGCTGTGAGGCAGCAACTCTACCGCTGTGCCGCCCATGAAAATGAAAGCGCGTTTTAACTCATAACCACCAACATTTCTGTGATTATGATTGCAAAAAATTCTTATTCCCTGTTTTTTCCACAAAGTAAATCTCAAATGCAAAATGTTTCTATCTTACAACAGGGTCTTATCTTTGTGGTCGACAGCAATGATCGGGAGAGAATTCAAGAGGCAGCAGAGGAGCTGAATAAAATGGTATGTTTCTGTCACTCTTGCCACTTTGTGAATGGTTATAAGTAAATACTTCTTGCATTAAATCCCGGTTGTAGGGATATCAGTAGATAATAGGTGCAGGAGTAGGCCATTCGGCCCTTCGAGCCAGCGCCACCATTCAATGTGATCATGGCTGATCATCCCCAAACAAGTCCCCGTTCCTGCCTTCTCTCCATATCCTCTGACTCCGCTATCTTCAAGAGCCCTATCTAGCTCTCTCTTGAAAGCATCCAGAGAACCAGCCTCTACCACCCTCTGAGGCAGAGAATTCCATAGACTCACAACTGTGTCAAAAAGTGTTTCCTCATCTCGGTTCTAAATGGCTTACCCCTTATTCTTACACTGTGGCCCCTGGTTCTGGACTCCCCCCCCCACATCGGGAACATGTTTCCTGCCTCTAGCGTGTCCAAACCCTTAATAATCTTATATGTTTCAATAAGATCCCCTCTCATCAATCTAAACTCCAGAGTGTACAAACCCAGCTGCTCCATTCGGCCTAATGGGAATAAGGCCAAGCACCAAATGTTTATTTGTCAGCAAACTTCAAATATAACAGTCAAGAGTGTTTTATTGTCGTGAGTCCCAGATACAACAATTACATTCTTACTTGCAGCAGCACAACACAATATGTCAACATAGTACACTATAAACAATATAATAAACGAGAACAAAATTCAACATGTGTGTGTGTGTAGATACAGTGGCTTGCAAAAGTATTCATACCCCATTAACTTTTCCACATTTTGTCACGTTACAACCACAAACGTAAATGTATTTTATTAGGATTTTATGTGATAGACCAACACAAAATACATTTACGTTTGTGGTTGTAAAGTGACAAAATGTGGAAAAGTTCAAGGGGTATGAATACTTTTGCAAGCCACTGTATGTATGTGGGTGTGCGTGTGTATATACATATATATAAACACATAAAAACAAACAATAATAGTGCAAAAGACTAAGCCAATAACCCCAAGTCTATGTTGTTCCCTTCAAGAAAGGAGGAAATTCTACAAACTAATATGTCTAACAACAAGTAGCTTGCCAGGTTAAATTCTCAACTCTTTTAAGGAAATGTAAGAAAAGGATAGCACAATTGGACAAATTCAAGGGAGTTTTGGACTCCTTATTTACAGGGATTGGGACAAGGACCCTTCAGCCCATGCCGACCAACATGCCCACATTTGGCCCATATCCCTCTAAACCAGTCCTATCCATGTACCTGTCCAAATGTCTTTTAAATGCTGTTATACTACCTGCCTCAACTACCTCCTCCGGCAGCTCATTCCATACGCCCACTGCCCTCTGTGGGGGGTAAAAGTTGCCCCTCTGGTTCATTTTAAATTGTTCCCCTCTCACCTTGAACCCATGTCCTCTGGTTCTTGATTCCCCTGCTTTAGGTAATTGCCCTATCTACTCTGCTCATGATCTTGTACACATAGCAGCAGAATGGCTCTGTGTGCCATGGAGTGTGGAAGGGCGCTGTGATCTTGCTGAAACGTGTAAGATTCGGAACATGACTGAGAAGGTTGGTGCTGTGAGAAGGTTTCCTGCTCCGGAGATGTCTCTGAGCATCGTGCCGGGACAATTAGTCACCTTCTGCTTCCGTACCGAACTAACTCATGCCTTTTATTTCCAGCTTCAAGAAGATGAATTAAGAAATGCCGTTTTACTAGTCTTTGCCAACAAACAAGACTTGCCAAATGCCTTGTCCGTCACCGAAATCACAGATAAATTAGGACTGCGGAACCTTCACAACAAAGTTGTAAGGATCATGAGTCTTTGATAACCCGCCGAATGTCACTAACATACATATTTTACTGTTTACAATGTAGGCATTCGATATATGTGTCAGAGGTATTATTGCACTTGGGACAGTGGGAACTGCAGGTGTTGGAATCTTGCCTAGATGACAAAGTGCTGGAGTAACTCTGTGGGGTCAGGCGCATCTCTGGAGATCACGGACAGCCGATGTTTCGGGTCAGGGTCCTTCTTCTGACTGATTGCAGTGGGGGAGAGAAAGCTGGAGCAGAATGCACGGAGTCTCTTGCTCAGAGTAGATGAATCGAGGACAAGAGGACATGGGTTTAAGATAAAGGGGGGAAAGATTTACTAGGAATCTGAGGGGTAACCTTTTCACACAAAGGGTGATGGGTGTACGGAACAAGCTGCCAGAGGAGGTAGTTGAGGCTGGGACTATCCCAACATTTAAAAAGCGGTTAGACGGGTACATGGATAGGACAGGTTTGGAGAGATATGGACCAAACGCAGGCAGGTGGGACTGGTGTAGCTGGGACATGTTGGCCGCTGTTGGCAAGTTGGGCCGAAGGGCCTGTTTCCACACTGTATCACTCTATGACTATGAGAAGGATGGGGGCATGACAATGCCTGGCAAGGGATAGTTGGATACAGGTGAGGGGAAGGAGGGTGGATTGGGAGATGGGTAGTTACAGGCTATAGAAACAAAGACGAGAAGGGATTAAAGGACCAGAAAGCAGTGAAGAGCTGTTCCCTCCCAGTGACACCTGGCCAATATTATAGTTTATACATTATAGCCAGCATCATATCGTACGCATCATTCTTTCCATTAACATCAATAAAAAAGAGGAGTTTAGTTTATTAGTTTAGAGATACAGTGCAGAAACAGGCCTTTCGGCCCACCGAGTCCATGCCGACCAGCGACCCCCACACATTAACACGACCCTACACACACTAGGGACAATTCACACCTATACCAAGCCAATTCACCTACTTAGGACTCTCTTCTTTGGAGTGTGGGAGGAAACTGAGGATCTCGGAGAAAACCCACGGGGAGAACGTACAAACTCCGTAGAGGCAGCACCCGTAATCGGGATTGATCCCGGATTTCTGGCGCTGTAAGGCAGCGACTCTACTGCTGCGCCACTGTGCCTGGTTCTTGGTGTTGCAGAGCAAGGGGCCAGTGATTCAGAATTATTCGATAACAGCATCTATTATTTGGAGAAGAAATGGTTGAAAGAATATGAAAAATAAGCCAATTTTTAAAAAGATGTTTCACATAGAAACATAGAAAATAGGCGCAGGAGCAGAGGCCATTCGGCCCTTCGAGCCTGCACCGCCATTCAATATGATCATGGCTGATCATCCAACTCAGTATCCCATCCCTGCCTTCTCTCCATACCCCCTGATCCCTTTTAGCCACAAGGGCCACATCTAACTCCCATACCACAGAACTATGGTCCATTTTTGCAGGTTCTAAAGAACTTTATTAGCTTTAGTGTTCTGTGGTTTAGTTTAGTTTGCTTTCGAGATACAGCATGCAAACAGACCCTTTGACCCACCGAGTCTGCGCTGACCATTCATTAATCACTCATTCACACTAGTTCTATATTATCCCAGCTTCACATCCACTCCTGACAGACCAGGAGCAATTGAAAGACGCCAATTATCCTACAAACCCCAAAGGTATTTTGGATGTGGGAAGAAACCGGAGAATACCCATTTGGTCACAGGAAGAACATGCAAACTCCACACTGGCAGCACCCGGGGTCAGGATTGAACCTGGGCCTCTGCCGCTGTGAGGCAACAGCTGTGCTAAAGTGTGTTCTTTAAAGTATTTCACCCTGAGCACAAAGCGTTTAACTTGTCCACAGTGGATGCGTTTATATGAAATGGGTGCTCTGCTTGTAGTTGAAGACTTGGCAAAAGGTTGACTTATACAGCTTTATATCAAAGCTTGTGAAGTTGCATTCCCACAAAATAATTCCAGATATTGTCATCTGATCATAAATCAGTAATCCTTGCTGGAAAGTTGGGGATTCTCTGTAGAAAGTACAATACTCTGCAGGCTGGCACGGTGACGCAGTGATAGAGTTGCTGCCTCAGAGCACCAGAAACCCGAGCTCGATCCTGACTCCGGGTGCTGTCTGTACGGAGTTTGTACGTTCTCTCCGTCACTTGCGTGGGTTTTCTCCGAGATCTTCGGTTTCCTCCCACACTCTAATTGTTCCCGATGTTTGGGAAGTCCAGAACAAGGGGTCACAGTTTAAGGATAAGGGGGATGTCTTTTAGGACCGAGATGAAAAAAAATGTTTTCACACAGAGAGTGGTGAATCTCTGGAATTCTCTGCCACAGAAGGTAGTTGAGGCCAGTTCATTGGCTATATTTAAGAGGGAGTTAGATGTGGCTAAAATGATCAAGGGGTATGGAGAGAAGGCAGGGACAGGATACTGAGTTGGATGATCAGCCATGATCATATTGAATGGCGGTGCAGGCTCGAAGGGCCTAATGGCCTACTCCTGCACCTATTTTCTATGTCTCTAAAGATGTACAGGTCGGTAGGTTAATTGGCTTGTAAATTGTCCCCCGTGTGTGTAGGTTGGTGTGCGGGTGTCGCTGGTCAGTGCGGACTCGGTGGGCCGAAGGGCGCGCGGTATCTCTCAAAAACAAGTTCTGATGCCCTTCCAGACACTAGCTCCTGATCGCTGACCCGCTAATTCATGGGCAATCTACTTGAATTTAGATTGAAAGATACAGCATGGAAATAGACCCTTCAGCCCACTGAGTCCACACTGACCATCAATCACCTGCTCGCACCAGTTCTATGTTATCCCACTTTCTCATCTACTCCCTACATATCAGTGGCAATTTTGCAGAGGCTAATTAACCTACAGAATTGCATGTTTGGGGGGGGGGGGGTGGGAGGAAGCCCGCGGGGTCACAGTGAGAGCATGCAAACTCCACGCTAAATTTGTCAAATTTAATCTGTAATATCTAGGAAAACGTCCATTTCTATCACAAGCGTTTGTTATTTTCTGAACCGTTTCTGTACTAAATTTGATAGATACGTTGACGTGGTCCCTTGTCTAACGCGGTTTTGTTTTTGGACAGTGGTACGTTCAGGCTACGTGTGCTTCCGAAGGAAACGGCTTGTATGAAGGACTTGACTGGCTGTCAGCTGAACTGTCCAAATCCTAGACCTGGCACCACCTTCAATCTGGCGACTCTGTTTTATTTAACAGGACATGATTGGTAACTTTATCCTATTGCTATTGACTAGTTTTCAACTCTTAAATATTGTGGTCTCTGGAGCATTTTTTGGGAATAGCACAACTTGATTTTTGACCTCTTAATTGTTGCCAACATTTGTGGTAGGTTGTTTGTAAGTTGGAAGTTTAAACCGATAATTTAGTTCTCTCATTGTGGTGAAAGTACATTTCTTCCAATTTATCTTCCAATTGAAGCTACTGGCCGTACATAACTTCTGTAATAGCTTAAGAATTTAACATCAAATACATTTGTACCCAATGAATGATTATTTTAACATTTTGTTCACCCTTTTTGTTTGGACTTTGTGATGCATCGGATCATTCCAGAACACTTTGCTTTGATACCATTCCATTCTGTGACAACTGTCACCTGTTACTGTCACTTTAATAATATTGGGTGTGGCCGCAGCATAGATTTGAGCAAAATGGTGGATGCTCAATTTAGAATTGGGAAAGCATATTTTCGTTCTGGAAAATTCATTGATTGTGTAGAAATTCCTTTGACGTTTCACCCTTGGATCCACCATAACAGCCAGGGCAACCCTGTTATGTAGTGTAACAACTTCAAAGGTCTTTCGTCAATAATCTTTTATGATGCTGGCTAGTTTAATGCAAGATGACATGTTTAAATTAGTACATGTTTTTTGCACTATGGCTGGTTTCAGTAGACCAGATTCATTCATCCATCATCACTCATGTTTAATGCTACACACTCCACCATTCTTTCTTTCTGCTGGAAGACAAGCATCAGGCTGCGGGCCCTATTGCAGTGTAAATATCAGAACTTTTATATAACAAATTCTTGAACATGCTTGGTTTCACGATGGCATTTCTATCTACTTAGGGCTCTATTGTAATGCAAGTTGTAACTTCTTTAAGTGTTGCATGTTGCTTTTGATATCAGGGTGCGATGTTATTCAGTGTGACTGAGGTTATTTCTCCAGGGCTGACATGTCTTAATGAAACTGGATAATCAAAATTTGGATAATGAAAGGTGTCTGTGTAATGCATTGACATGAATCAGATGAAATAAAAGTTTATACAACATTGTCAATTTAATTGATTCCGATATTAATTTTGTGCAATTTAAATTTGGAGGGCACTGATTGCCCCAGGTATAATTACGGTAATAGCTGTTTTATAGGTATTTAAAAAATGTATATAATTTTATTTTATTTCTGGGCAAACAGCGACAGATAGCTTGAGTCATAGTCTTAAGTCTAGGTGGTCATGTTGTGATGGTATCACTCAAATAAATATTGACTGTGGAAAATTTGCATCATAGACAATGAAAACATAAAGAACTAATGTTTAGAATAACCACCAAAGCTGACAATATAAAAGTTTTATCTCAATGTCTAGTCCTGCTGTCCCTACTTTTTGAAAACGACTTGGTTTTAATTCGTATGTGACATCATGAGTTACCTAATTAAAATTTTGAATATACATATTCTACCTAAGTGTCAGTTGTTAAAATCTAATACTTCTGTGCAGACAGCACTTGGCCTCTCCCAGCTGGAGTTTAGAATGATGAGGGGGGGACCTCATTGAAACTTACCTAATAGTGAAAGGTCTGGATAGAGTGGATGTGGAGAGGATGTTTCCACTGGGTGGGAGTCGATGAAAGGACATTCCTTTAGGAAGGAGATGAGCAGGAATGTCTTCAGTCAGTGTGGTGTATCTGTGGAATTCATTGCTGCAGAAGGCTGTGGAGGCCAAGTCACTTGATTTTTTTTAAGGCAGAGATAGATTCTTCATTATTACAGGTGTCAGGAGTTATGGAGAGAAGGCAGGAAAATGGGTTTCAGAGGGAAAGATTGATCAGCCATGATTGAGGGAGTGCAGCATAGGTTTACAAGGTTAAATGGCGGGACTGTCATATGCTGAGAAAATGGAGCGGCTGGGCTTGTACACTCTGGAATTTAGAAGGATGAGAGGGAATCTTATTGAAACATATATGATTGTTAAGGGTTTGGACACTCTAGAGGCAGGAAACATGTTCCCGATGTTGGGGGAGTCCAAAACCAGGGGCCACAGTTTAAGAATAAGGGGTAAGCCGTTTAGAACGGAGATGAGGAAACACTTTTTCTCACAGAGAGTGGTGAGTTTGTGGAATTCTCTGCCTCAGAGGGTGGTGGAGGCCGGTTCTCTGGATACTTTCAAGAGAGAGCTAGATAGGGCTCTTAAAGATAGCGGAGTCAGGGAATATGGGGAGAAGGCAGGAACGGGGTATTGATTGGGGATGATCAGCCATGATCACATTGAATGGCGGTGCTCCTGGGCTCAAAGGGCCGAATGGCCTACTCCTGCACCTATTTGTCTATTGATTGAATGGCAGAGTAGACTTGATGGGTTGAATGGCCTAATTCTGCCCAATCACATGACATTAATTGCACCTTCTGGTGATGCCAGTTACAGGTAAACCAAAGCACTCTTTTTTTTCTTTTTTTTAACATAAACACAAAAATTGACAGCAAGCCTAAGATGGGTGGTATTTGGACGGGTGAGCAAAAGCTTGGTTGAAGATGAAAGGTTTTAATCAAGTTCTTGAAGGAGAGTTTTAGAGAAATACAGAGTTGGCAGGTGTGACCAAAGATCCTATAGCTCCTCTAGGATCTTTGGGTGTGACCATGGCTTTGCATGGTCCAACACAGGATTACAAGAGGCTGCAGATAGTGATGGACTCGTGCAGGGCCATCACCAGCACTACTGACAACATCTACATGAGGCGCTGCTCAAGAAGGCAGCATCTAACATCGAGGATCTCCACCATTTGGGCTGTGCCCTCTTCTCATTGCCACCATCAGGCAGGAGGTAGTGAAGCTTGAAGTCTCACACCACCAGGTTCAGGAACAGCCACCTTCCTACAATCACCATTATGGAGGTTGATAAGATCATATGCGGAGTTGGCAGAAGAGGTAGTTGAGGTACTATTAATTTGGACAGGTACATGGGTGGGAAAGGTTTAGAGGGATATGGGCAAATGCTGGCAGGTGGGAACAGAGTATATGGGGCTTTTTGGGCTGAAGGGCCTGTTTCCATGTGGCCTGACTAAACATCAAGAGAGAAGAGAAATAGACTGGTAGAGTGTAATGGATATGGCAGCAGCCTTTCAGTTGTCAATGTTTTAATGAAAATTAAATGGCATATGCCATATAATGCAATGAAAACAAATTCATGTCCAAACCAATAGGTCTTTGCTTCTGTTTGCATCTCGCACTAATTGGGTAGAAGGCAAAGTGGTTGCTAATTTTCTGTATCCATCCAAGATGACTTGTACCCCCTCAAATCAAATATTTTCCCTAAAGTTTGTTTGAATTTGCTCAGATGACTGATTTTGAGAATTAGCCCACTCCAGAGGAAAAGACTACCAAAAGTAGTAAACACTGCCCAGTCCATCATCGGCTCTGACCTCCCTTCCATCGAGGGGATCTATCGCAGTCGCTGCCTCAAAAAGGCTGGCAGCATCATCAAGGACCCACACACCATCCTGGCCACACACTCATCTCCTCGCTGCCTTCAGGTAGAAGGTACAGGAACCTGAAAAACTGCAACAACCAAGTTCAGGAATAGCTACTTCCCCACAGCCATCAGGCTATTAAACTCAACAAAACTCTGAACATTAATAGCCCATTATCTGTTATTTGCACTTGATCAGTTTATTTATTCATGTGTGTATATATTTATATAATGGTATATGGACACACTGATCTGTTTTGTAGTCATGCCTACTATGTTCTGTTGTGCTGAAGCAAAGCAAAAATGTCATTGTCCTATCAGGGACACATGACAATAAACTCTCTTGAATCTAACAACAGATTAATGTATTCATAATGAACACTGAGTCATGCTCCAGTCAGTTTTATTAATAGCTATCCATTCATTGTTTATGCTTATTGAATGTTCCAAAATGTAACCTCATCACAAACCAGGAATATTCACACTTGTTAAAGCTTTGTAAAGTTAGAAATGTACTTTGATTATTAAGGTACAATGTTTAAGAAGGAACTGCAGATGCTGGAAAAATCGAAGGTAGACAGAAATGCTGGAGAAACTCAACGGGTGAGGCAGCATCTATGGAGCGAAGGAATAGGTGACGTTTCGGGTCTCGACCCGAAACGTCACCTATTCCTTCGCTCCATAGAAGTCTGGTACAGGAACTGTTCTGCCCACAGCCGCAAATCACAACAGAGATTGGTGAAGGTGGCACAGTACATCACTGGCCATTCAGGACATTTTCCACAGGCGTTGCCCGCGGAAGGAAGACAGCATCATCGAGGACCACAGCCACCCAGCACGCAGACTTCTCCTTGTTATTGTCAGGCAGACGATACAAGAGCATGGCTGCACGT
Source organism: Leucoraja erinaceus (assembly GCF_028641065.1). Lineage (NCBI taxonomy): Eukaryota > Metazoa > Chordata > Chondrichthyes > Rajiformes > Rajidae > Leucoraja > Leucoraja erinaceus. Next base: position 2,868,002 of record NC_073392.1, on the reverse strand, counting down.
ACCACCAGACGCAAGAACAGTTTTTACCATCATGCCATCAGGCTTCTGAACTCATAAACACATCATATATGTTGATTATTTTATTTATTATTGTCTTTCACCGACCAATGTCACTCTTATTTTTTTTTTTCCTTAATTTTATCCTTGTAATATCACTGCTGAGGTGACCCATTGTCTTGTCAAACACATTCCATTGTACCGTTGACCCTGTGTTAACCTACCGATGACAAATAAAACTGAACTGAAGCTGCCTCACCCGCTGAGTTTCTCCAGCATTTTTGTCTACCTTTGATTAAGGTACAATTTCACTTTGACATTTGAAAACTCAGATCAGCCGGTTCCATATGTTTAAACATCTGTGTTTATTTACAGTTGAGATCTAATGTTGAACACAATGCAGACTACATATTTTGCATTTGACCAGCGCATTATTTGGTTAGATGGAAATTCCCTACATTTTCTGGAAATCTAAACCAAATTATACAATTGGATCACTTGACCATTGAATTTGATTTGCTTCAATGGTTTCCATAACTTAATGCCAGCAACACTCTGCTCCCAATTAAATGTAAACTCCTGCATGCATTATAAGTCTGGGCCTAGTGTAGACACAGGGAACTGCACACACACTGGAATCTGGAGCAAAACACAAAGTGTTGGAGTAACTCAGAGGGTCAGGCAGCATCTGTGAGGGGAATGGACTAAGCAATGTTTCAGGTTGGGACCCTTCGTCAGACTGATCAATCTGAGGAATGGTATACATATAATTGAAACATATAAGATTATTAAGGGTTTGGACACGCTAGAGGTAGGAAACAAGTTTCCGATGTTGGGGGAGTCCAGAACCAGGGGCCACAGTTTCAGAATATGGGGTAAGCCATTTAGAACGGAGACGAGGAAACACTTTTTCTCACAGAGAGTTGTGAGTCTGTGGAATTCTCGGCGGTTCTCTGGATACTTTCAAGAGAGAGCTAGATAGGGCCCTTAAAAATAGCGGAGTCAGGGGATATGGGGAGAAGGCAGGAACGGGCTACTGATTGGGGATGATCAGCCATGATCACATTGAATGGCGGTGCTGGCTAGAAGGGCCGAATCGCCTACTCCTGCACCTATTGTCTATTGTCCTGACCCGAAGCAATTGCACACTTGCCTGGCCCTCTGAGTGGCTCCAACTTTGTGTTTCCCTCCTGTCAGACGTAATTAGTTATCATCATTATCACATTCCAATTTTGCTTCAATTATTATTCTCATGCATTCCATTGACTTGTTTTACAAAAAATCCTGTGTTTGCCCATTTCTGTGAAGATGCTTCTAGGTGTCCATGCTGATGCTGATGCACTTGTTCACCTTGTAAACTCTCTCAGCAGCTGTGGGATCCGCAGGCCACAGGACATTGATAAGAGTTTGGACACATGTTCCCGATGTTGGGGGAGTCCAGAACCAGGGGCTACAGTTTAAGAATAAGGAGTAAGCCATTTAGAAAGGAGACGGGGAAACTCTTTTTCTCACAGAGAGTTGTGAGTCTGTGGAATTCTCTGTCTCGGAGGGCGGTGGAGGTCGGTTCTCTGGATGCTTTCAAGAGAGAGCTAGATAGGGCTCTTAAAGATAGCGGAGTCAGGGGATATGGGGAGAAGGCAGGAACGGGGTACTGATTGTGGATGATCAGCCATGATCACATTGAATGACGGTGCTGTCTCGAAGGGCCAAATGGCCTACTCCTGCACCTATTGTCTATTGATCATTTCCACTTTAGATCACAGACCAGTGCAATGTGATCTGATGGGTGGGAGACACTGGGCAAGGCCAAGTGTCGGGTGATCTCTTCATGAGGTGGGAAGGGAATGACCCGGTCAACCTCCAGCGCGTCTTCATCCATAAATATGTAGTCCAAGCAACCTTGGAACCCCCCCACGTAGTTTGTGTACACAGGCTCCCCGCAGGCACTTCCCAGTTTGAAGGAGTGAGTGAGGGCCATTCTGCACTGCTCCTCCTCGCCGTTTGAAGTCCAGTCTTGGTGATCGGGCAAAATGCTTCCTTTGGTAACAAAGTCATACAAGCCCGAGGACGGGGCACTGTTAAAGTCACCGCAAAAGATGATTGGCGTATTGGGATGGAGCTCGGAAGTGATCTGTTGAAGGTGACGAAAGGCTACCGCTATCTGAATAAGTCGAATATGGCCTCCTGGAAAAAACAACGTACGAGAAATCAGACATCAACAAACTGCGCGGTGGGGCAGCGGTAGAGTTGCTGCTTCACACCCCCAGAGACCCCGGTTCCATCCTGACCACGGGTGCTGACTGTGTGGAGTTTGACCTACATGAGTTTTAACCCCATGACCTACCTGGGCTTTTCCCCCACATTCCAGGTTTGTAGGTTAATCGGCTTGGTAAAATTGTAAATTGTCCCGAGTGTGTGTTGGATAGTGTAACGGTGTGGGGATCACAGGTCAGTGCAGACTCGGTGGGCCGAAGGGCCTGTTTCCATGCTGTATGTCTAAACTAAACTCATAGTTTGGTCAACAAACAATCTGTTGGAAATGTTATCAGTTTATAACTAATAATAGATTCTAATCTGCAAAGCACAGATGTATGAACAAGTGATTCCTTTCTGTCCTCTTACAAATTGCACCACTAATCGACAGCTTTAACTATGATGAGAATGTCCTAAGAATTGTGAATATCAAAAACTTATGCGTGTAGTTTGAAGTTACAGCACAGAAACAGGCCCTTCGGCCCACCAGGTCCATGTCAACCATTGCTCACCTGTTCACACTAGTTCTGTGTATACAGAGGGACAATTAACCTACAAACCTACACAAATTTGGGATGTGGGAGGAAACCAGAGTACCCGGGGGAAACCCACATGGTCACGGGAAGAACATACAAACTACACAAAGACAGCACCCAAGGCCAGGATTGAACCCGGATCTCTGGCGCAGTGAGGCAGCAGCTCTACCTGCTGCACCACTATGCTGCCTCTCATCTTTGTACAACAATCATGCCAACATTAAAATGTTTAAATAACTGAAGTTATATCAAAATATTAAGATCACTCATGAAGGCAATACGGTTTATCTTTCATTCATTGTAATTTAAGGTCAGTCACAATTCAATATAGTGCGAAACGGGGCTTCAGTCCACCTTGTCAATGCCAATCCAAGCTCCCAGCAATTAGGAACCTTTCCTGAACATACATCTGCTCAAATGTTTTGAAAAGCCATAATTATATCCACTCCTATAGCCTCCTCTGGCAGCTCATTCCAGATATGGACTCCCTTCCGAGTGAAAAAGCTGCCCCTGAAATCCCCCGTAAACCTTGCTCCTTCAGCCATCCAGCCTCAGACTCCTCTTTATGCACGCCCTTCATCATCTTGTACACTTCAATAAGGTTACTCCTCGGCCTACTGCCCTCCCAGCCTATGCAACCTCTCCCTGACTCAAGCCCACAAGCCCAGGCAACTACCTTGGAAATTCCTGCTGCATCCTTTCTGACTTAATGACATCCTCTCATCAACTGCGTGAGCAGCACTGTGCACAAAACTCCAAGTGTGGTCTCACTCAACACTTGTACAGCTGCACCATGATCTCCCAACCTTCTTACTCAGTACTTGTCCCGGTGTGAGTGAGCATGCCAAATGCCGTCTTCACCACCCTGCCTGATTTATCAGGCAACTGAACCATCCTACCACACCCAGAGAGCAGTGCTCAGCTACTATCTACCTCATTGGTGACCCTCGGACTATCCTTGATCGGACGTTGCTGGCTTTACCTTGCACTAAACGTTATTCCCTTTTCATGTATCTGTACCCTGTAAATGGCTCGATTGTAATCATGTATTGTCTTCCATCTCTCCAGAGATGCTGCCTGTCCCGCTGAGTTACTCCAGCTTTTTGTGTCTTATTTTTGGTTTAAACCAGTGTCTTTCTGCTGACTGGATAGCCCGCAACAAACGCTTTTCACTGCACATGGGCACACGTAACAATAAACTGAAGGGAACTGAAGGGAACTTTTAGGAACCACTTTTAGGAACCATGCATCTCTCTGTTCTGCAATCATAATTAGTCAATTAAATTATTTTTATAATGGAAAAATGCGATAAATTATTAAAATAAGTGGATGGGCCAAAGAAATTATACTTCTTCTTCTTGCGTATGGCGTGCACAGCCTAAAGTTGTAGGGCAACTTGTTCTATTTGATTGTGCACGCCAGGTTGATTGCATTCGTTGAAACAGGGCGGACCACGTGAAGGTTGCAATCTCCCTCCCCCTGAAATGATGCTAACACGATAACGCTGAATGTGTACCTTTTGGGTGCCAGTAAAGATGAGTATTAGCAACGCACACTTTCCTTGATGGATCTTCAAGGGACTGAAGCACACAAACCTAAACAACAAAAAAGTGTTAAAAGTAATAATAAAACAACAGTTAATATTTCAAATCAATAACCCTTATTGGACTGGGAAAGTGAGAGAACAGGCATGTTTTAAGTTGCAGAGAAGAGGACAATGAAGTTCAAAGTGAATGAAATCTGAAGCATCCAGGTTCAATAGACAATAGACAATAGGCGCACGAGTAGGCCATTCGGCCCTTTGAGCCAGCACCGCCATTCAATGTGATCATGGCTGATCATCCCCAATCAGTACCCCGTTCCTGCCTTCTTCCCATATCCCCTGACTCCGCTATTTTTAAGAGCCCTATCTAGCTTTCTCTTGAAAGCATCCAGAGAACTGGCCTCCACCGCCCTCTGAGGCAGAGAATTCCACAGACTCACAACTCTCTGTGAGAAAAAGTGTTTCCTTGTCTCCATTCTAAATGGCTTACCCCTTATTCTTAAACTGTGGCCCCTGGTTCTGGACTCCCCCAACATTGGGAACATATTTCCTGCCTCTAGTGTGTCCAAACCCTTAATAATCTGAAATGTTTCAATAAGATCCCCACTCATCCTTCTAAACTCCAGAGTATACAAGCCCAGCTGCTCCATTCTCTCAGCATATGACAGTCCCACCATCCCGGGAATTAACCGTGTAAACCTACGCTGCACACTCTCAATAGCAAGACTGTCCTTCCTCAAATTAGGGGACCAAAACTGCACACAATACTCCAGGTGTAGTCTCACTGGGGCTCTGTTCAGGAACAGCTTCTTCCCCACAGCCATCAGGCTATTAAACACAATATCAAACAAGCTCTGAACAATAACTGTCTATTTTTACTATTGCACTTTATCTGTTTATTTATTGTGTATATATATGGTCAACAGTATATAGACACATTGAACTTTTATCTCATGTTCTGTATTATGATTTCATATTCTGTTGTGCAGCAGCAAGCAAGAATTTCATTATCCTATCTGGGACACATTTATTTAGCGAATGCAAAGTCCTTTAGCCAAGCAGTTGCCTCTTGATTTGCTGTATGAAGGGTGACAAGTCCTCCTTTGAGTCTTTGTTGAGGGCATGCTTCAATGATGTGTTGCATTGTTTGCTGCTCTACACAAGCACACCGTGGGGTTGGACTGCTGCCCCATTTGTGAAGGCTGGCCAAGCAGGGGCCATGTCCAGTCCTGAATCTATTCAGCGTCGTCCACTGCTTCCTTGGGAGATTGGTGCCAGGGACCGGTAGGGTGGGGTCTGACACCAGATGTTTATTTGGGACATCCTTGGACTCCCATTCCTTTTTCCAAGCTGATTGGATGGTGAAATCAGCTGGTGGTGGGTTCTTCCAAATTGGTCGTCTAGATGGAAGTCGAGCAGTGGGTGGGTTGAAGATGTCCATGTGAATTGGCAGGTGAGGGGAGTTTTTGGTCTTTTGGAGCATCCTTTGAGTGAGGACTACTCGCCGGATGTGTGGAGGGGCTATGTTGGATAGGACAGGGAGCCAGGGGAGTGGTGTTGAGCGGATTGTTCCTGTGATGATCCTCATTGTTGAGTTCAATTGGGTGTCCACATGGTGTGTGTGGGATGACCTGGACCAAACAGGGGCACAATATTCGGCTGAAGAATATTCGGCTGGGACACATTACAATAAACTCTCGACTTGACTTGACTTGACACATACTCAAAGGTTGAAACACAGCTTTAAAACACGATGCCAGAGCATCGTACAGCACAGGAACAGGCCCTTCAGCCTTACTCCATCTACACTTCACGCAGCCTCATCAAGGCCAGCAACGTAATCAAGGACACCGGTCACTCCCACTTCTCCCCTCTCCCATCACGCAACAGGTACAGAAGTGTGAAAACACACACCTCCAGATTCAGGGACAGTTTCTTCCCACCTGTTATCAGGCAACTGAGCCATCCTATCACCAACGAGAAAGCGATCCTGTACCATCTATCTCATTGGAGACCCTCGGACGATCTTTAGTGTTTAAGAAAGAACTACAGATGCTGAAAAAATCGTAGACAAAAATGCTGGAGAAACTCAGCAGGCGAGGCAGCATCTTTGGAGCAAAGGAATAGGTGACGTTTCGGGTCTCGACCCGAAACGTCACCTATTCCTTCACTCCATAGATGCTGCCTCACCCACAGAGTTTCTCCAACATTTTTATCGACCTCGGACGATCTTTAATCAGACTTTACCTTGCACTAAAGGTTATTCCCTTTATCCTGTATCTGAACACTGTGGACAGCTCGATTGTAATCGTGTACCGTCTTTCGGCTGACGGGATAGCAAACAATAAAAAAGATTTTCACTGAACCTCGGTACATTTGACAATAATAAACTACCCGCCTATGCCGACCATGACAATAGACAATAGGTGCAGGAGTAGGCCATCCGGCCCTTTGAGCCAGTACCGCCATTTAATGTGATCATGGCTGATCGTCCCCAATCAGTACCCCGTTCCTGCCTTCTCCCCATATCCCCTGACTCCGCTATTTTTAAGAGCCCTATCTAGCTCCCTCTTGAAAGCATCCAGAGAACCCGCATCCACCGCCCTCTGAGGCAGAGAATTCCACAGATGATGCCCCATCTACACTAGTCCCACCTGCCTGCTGGTTGAAACAGTGGCTTAAAACATAAGGAAGTATGTATGACATTGTATGAAGTATGATATTTAAAACATAAGGAACAATGAAAGACAGACAAAAAAGTGCTGGATTAAATCAGGGTGGCATCTCTGGAGAACAAGGACAGGTAACGTTTCAGGTCGGGACCCTTCTTCATCTGCTTTTTCTCCAGAGATGCTGCCTGACCAGTTGAGTTACTCCAGCACTTTGTGTCCATCTTTGGTACAAACCAGCATCTGCAGTGCCTCATTTCCACATATGTGTGGTCAAAGGTTGAAATGCAGTGGTTTAAGAGATATTGTTGGTACCTGCAGGGTGGTTGACCTGTGCAGCACCTTTTCCTGGACGCTGGGGTTTGCAGCTACATCCTGGAGGAGGTGAGTGTGCAGAGGGTCGGAGGCCAAAGCCTGGCCCAGGGTCACGTCGTGCTGAGACAGCAGCTGGAATCGGGAGGCTCTGTAGAAGGTGGCCAGGCCTTCGTGCTGCTTCCCCTTGAGGCGGAACAGGCCCTGGTAGCCGAAGGCATCGAGCGCAGGCCGCAGGCTGTAGTTGAAGAGGGCCTTGTCCACCTCCTGCAGGCACAGCAGGTCGGCCTGGTAGCCCAGCACCTCCTTCTTGACCAGGTTCTCCCTGTAATGGGCATGCAGGGCATGGGGCGGGCAGTAGGGGTACAGGGTGGTCTTGGACAGCTCGGTCTGGGCGTAGATATCAGCCAGGATGTTGTAGGAGACCACCCGGAGTACAGATCCAGCCGCGGCCTGCTGGGTGAAGGAGTGGCGGCCGTCAAAAGTGCAGGCCTCGGGGCCTAGTTGCACAGGGCCCGAGCTCAGGGCCTCGGACTCCGGCCCCAACCTGCTGGCATCTCCCGGGCAGCAGCGCAGCTTCAGCCTGCGGCCCACCAGGTCGGGCGGAGGGGTGAAGACCCTGCCGTAGGCCGCATGTTCCCAGCGCCCGGCCTCGGTCTCCTGCAGCCACTCGAAGCTGCAATCGGCCGCCTGCCCAAACTCCACCTGGAGCCGGGGGCAGACGGGGAATCCCGCCAACATGGAGGCGGGCAGCGCCAGCAGCGTCAGCCCGGGCGGGTTCCGCTGCACGCGGTAGTGGACCGAGCCCACCCGCAGCTCGGCGCCCTCCTGCCAGGCCTCCGCATTACTCGTGTCGCCTGGTATGGCCTGCTCGCCCATGTATAGGCTGATCGCCGGGGCCTGGTCTGGGGCCTGCTCCTGGGCTTGGGCCGAGGCCTGGTCTGGGGCCTGCTCCTGGGCTTGAGCCGAGGCCTGTGCAGCACCTTTCTTGCCTTTGCGGGCCCCGGCCTGGGCCTTGAGCAGGTGGTGCGCGATGCGAGCCAGCGCGGCCCGCAGGCACTCGCTCTGCTCCCGCTCCAGCCGCCGCCGCCCCCCGCACACCTCCAGCGCTATGGTCATCTTGGTCTCACTCGGGACACAGCGGACCACGGCCGTCTGCATGGCTGGGCCTGGCATTGGGTAAGGGCTTGGAGCCTGAGGTGGGCCTGGACGTAGGCCTGAGGCTGAGGCTGAGCCTAGAGTAGAGTCTGGGCCTGAACCTGGAGCTGGGCTTGAGCTTGGGCCAGGTGCTGAACCTGGAGCTGGGCTTGAGCCTGGGCCTGGAAATGGGGCTGGGCCCGAACCTGGTGCTGAGTCTGAGCCTGAACCTGGTACTAAGGCTGGGCCTACGCTTGAGCTTGAACCTGGGCCTGGTGCTGAGGCTGGGCCTGAACCTCGAGCTGGGCTTGAGCCTGGGCCTGGAGCTGGGCCTGCGCTTAAGCTTGAGCCTGGAGCTGGGGCTGGGCCGAGAGACGAGCCGCGGCCTAGAGCTGGGCCCGCGGCCAAGGATCGCTGCAGGAGGCGGAGGGCGCGGCCCAGCAGGGCGGGCATGGACTCGGCCCCTCTCCCTCACCCCCGCCGGGGCTTCACTCCCCACCCCGGGATAGAGACAGAGACAGCGGGCGCCGGGCAGCGAGTTAACGCCGTGACGCGGGGACTCGGCCTGACTCTGTCCCTCTGCTGGCGAGTTTAACGGAGAAGATGGTGCCTGCGGGAGAGCGAGAGAGGTGAACTCAGCATTGCAACTCGGAGAGAGTTTGTCGGTGACGATGGAGCCTGCATGCAAAAGGTTTTAACTCTTGAGGTGAACTTGAGGACACCTGAAACCAAAGATCCTCTGTTAAGATCTTTGCCTGAAACTAACTGCAGATGCTGGTAAATACTACACAACAACAACAACAACAAAAACACAAAGTGCTGGAGTAACTGGAAGACACTCAGCAAAAGGCTTTACACTGTACCTCAGTGACAATGAATTAAACTGAAATACCTCCCTCAGCGGGTCAGGCAACATAGAAACATAGAAAAATAGGTGCAGGGGTAGGCCATTCAGCCTTCGAGCCAGCACCGCCATTCAATATGATCATGGCTGATCATCTAAAATCAGTATTTAAGAAGGAACTGCAGATGCTGGTAAATCGAAGGTAGACAAAAGTGCTGGAGAAACTCAGCGGGTGCAGCAGCATCTAAGGAGAGAAGGAAATAGGCAACGTTTCGTGCCGAAACGTTGCCTATTTCCTTCGCTCCTTAGATGCTGCTGCACCCGCTGAGTTTCTCCAGTACTTTTGTCCACCATATAAAATCAGTACCCCGTTCCTGCTTTTTCCCCATAGAATTCCACAGATTCACCACCCTGTAACTAAATAAATTCCTCCTCATCTCCTTCCTAAAAAAAAGTCCTTTAATTCTGAAGCTATTACCTCTAGTCCTAGACTCTCCCACTAGTGGAAACATCCTCTCCACATCCACTCTATCCAGGCATTTTGCTGTTCTGTAAGTTTCATTGAGGTCCCCCCTCATTCTTCGAAACCCTACATTCAGCTTTTCCAATTTATTATCCATAAATTGTTTTATATGTCTAGCAACGGAATTATCTACCAGCTTTCTTATCATCGAGGGAGGGGTGGTGGAGGCAGATACAATAGTGGTGTTTAGGAGGATTTCGAATAGACATCATGTTCAGCACGGACTTTGTGAGCCGAAGGGCCTGTTCCTGTGCTGTACTGTTCTATGTTTCAAACCATATTGAACATAGCTATAGTTCTTGGTTGTAACATCGCAATTCAAGCGTTTTTAGTTTAGTTTAGTTTAGAGAAACACCATGGAACCACGCCCTTCAGCCCATCGATTCCGCACCGACCAGCGATCACCCATACAGTGTTTCTACCCGACACAGCAGGGACAATTTACAGAAGCCAATTGACCTACAAACCTGCACGTCTTTGAATGTGGGAAGAAACTGGAGCACCCGGAGAAAGCCCACGTGGTCACAGGGAGAACGTGCAAACTACACGCAGACAGCAGCCGAGGTCTGGATTGAACCTGAGTCTCTGGCCATTTAAGGCAGCAACTCTACTGCCGCACCACTGTGCCACCTAGGGGTTTAAGAGGCTTTCAGATAACGACAGTATTCACACTGTGAGGGGGGTGTAGTAACCACCTTTGCGGTTGCAGCTCCTAGTCTGTGGAACAGCGTCCCTCTTCCCATCAGAACTGCCCCCTCCATCAACTCCTTTAAGTCAAGACTAAAAACCTATCTCTACTCCCATGCCTTTCCTGACGTCCACTGAGCGAGGACTATATGTATATATGTATGTAGTTTGTTCAAGAAGGAACTGCAGATGCTGGAAGATCGAAGGTACACAAAATTGCTGGAGAAACTCAGTGGGCGGGTGCAGCAGCATCTATGGAGCAAAGAAAATAGGCAACGTTTCGGGCCGAAACCCTTCTTCAGACTGATCAGTCTGAAGAAGGGAATTTGTTTGTTTATACCCCCCTTATAATCAATGTTAAGCAGGGTTTCGTCCGAAACGTCGCCTATTTTGTCGCTCCATGGATGCTGCTGCACTTGAGTTTCTCCAGCTCATAGTGTAAGTGTTTAAGAGGTTTGTTTGTTTATACTATTCTTATAATAAATGTAAAGCACTTTGGCCAACGAGAGTTGTTTTTTAAATGTGCTATATAAATAAATGTGACTTGACTTGACCCGCTGATCATAGAGCTGAGCTCCACTCTATAATCTTTGGTACCCACACTGTGAGGGAGGGTGTAGTACCCACACTGTGAGGGAGGGTGTAGTACCCACACTGTGAGCAGGGGGGGGCGCCATTGCCGGTGCGCACCCCCTCACCCCCCCCCCCCCCCCCCCCCCCCCCGGGCCCCGCTGACTGACTGACCCCGCCCCGACCAACCATCGCCAGGGGAGATCCGGCCCCGCAGCCAATCAGCGGCCGCGGGAGGCGGGACCTGGCGTGTGTGGGTGTTTATTTGTATGTTTGCGGCTTTAATACAGAGAGGGTAGTTTAGTATTTTATTTGGGGCGCGTGTGGTGTGTTGTGGGGGTGTGTGTGTGTGGGGTAGAGGGAAATGTGGGGTGTGGAGTAGAAGCAGGCGCGGGCGGGGCAGGCGCGGCCGGGGTCCTGGCTGCGGCTAGGTGAGGCGGCGCGGGCGGGGCGCGCTCTTTCCGGCGCGGACACCGGGGGAGAGACATGGGTGAGAGAGGCCGCTCGCTCACACACGCACTCACACTCACTCACACACACTGACACTCGCGCTCACACACACCGCCCTCACACTCACTCGGGGAGAGACTCACTCACACCCCGCTCGCTCACACTCAGAGACACTGACACCCGCTCGCTCACACTCACACACACACGCTCACACACACTCGCGCTCACACCCGCCCGCCCGGCACTGGGGGAGAGACATGGGTGAGGAGGGCCGCTCGCTCACACTCGCACTCACACACACACGCCCTCACACTCACTCGCACTCGCACTCACTCACACCCGCCCGGCACTGGGGGAGAGACATGGGTGAGGAGAGGCCGCTCGCTCACACTCGCACTCACACTCACACCCGCGCTCACACTCACACACGCCCGCTCACACACGCACTCGCTCACACACACGCCCGCCCGGCACCGGGGGAGAGACATGGGTGAGAGGCCGCTCGCTCACACTCGCTCACACTCACTCACACACACTGACACTCGCGCTCACACCCGCCCGCCCGGCACCGGGGGAGAGACATGGGTGAGAGGCCGCTCGCTCACACACGCACTCGCACTCACACTCACTCACACTTACACCGGAGACACAGGGGTGAAGGGGAGACTGTGTGAGGAGCGGCCGCCGCGGGTGAGGCCTCGGTCCCGCCCGCCCGCACTCACGGCCCACTCAGTACGCGAGGCCCAGGCCTCGGGCACTAGCCGCTCACACATGGGTGAGAGGCCACTCGCACACACGCGCACTCACACTCACACTCACAAACGTCCACACACGCCCGCTGACTCACACACACAGGTGCAGGACACGGCCACTCGGCCCTTCGACACACACCGCCATTCACACGCACTCATGGCTGATCACCCACACATCACACACCCACACCCCCCCGCTCGGGGGGAGACACACGGGTGAGGGGAGACTGATTGAGGAGCGGCCGCCGCGGGTGAGGCCTCGGTCCCGCCCGCCCGCCCGCTGCTCCGGCCCACTCAGTACGCGAGGCCCAGGCCTCGGGCCTAGCCGCTCACACACACACACACACACAGCTCCACGTGGACCCGAAACGTCCACAGCCCGCTGAGTTAGACACCAGGTGCAGGAGTAGGCCATTCGGCCCTTCGAGCCAGCACCGCCATTCAATGTGATCATGGCTGATCATCCACAATCAGTACCCCGTTCCTGCCTTCCCCCCATACCCCCCGACTCCGCTATCTTTAATAGCCCTCTCTCTTGAAAGAGTTACTCCGGCATTTGGTGTCGATCTGCCCGGGTTCGATCCCGTCTGTCCGCAGCTTGTACCCTCTCCCTGGGTTTTCTCCGGGTGCTCCCACGCCCCCCAAAAAGAGCAGGGAAGGAGGCGGATTGAAAGCAGCAGGGCAAATTGGGGTAAAAAAAATGTTTGCAAGCGGAAATAACCCTTGGCTTGATAAAATTTAGGCAGTGCATAAGTAAGTAAGTTTATTGCCCAGGTATTCACATACAAGGAATTTGCCTTGGTGCTCCGCCCACAAGTAACAACATGACATACAGTGACAGTTACAAAAACACTAAACATTAATAATAATAACATTATTATTATTGCATGCTTACTACAAGATCTGGGCGTCCTTGTAGTAAGCATGCAGATGCAGCAGGCAGTGAAGAAAGCGAATGTTTCCTGCCTCTAGCTTGTCCGAACCCTTAATCTTATATGTTTCAATTATATCCTCTCATCCTTCTAAATTCCAGAGTGTACAAGCCCAGTCGCTCCATTCTCTCAGGACATGGCAGTCCCGCCATCCCGAGAATTAACCTTGTGAACCTGTCAGTGTCAGACGTCAATTCCTTGCCCGATTACTGTACTGTAAGAAACGTTGATGTATTCATTCACATGTGATTGTAATGCTTGTGTTTAGGTAAGTGCCGTGGTCTCCGTACAGCAAGAAAGCTACGTAACCTCCGTCGTGATCAGAAATGGCACGACAAGCAATACAAGAAGGCCCACTTGGGGACAGCGTTGAAGGCTAACCCATTCGGGGGTGCTTCCCATGCCAAAGGAATAGTCTTGGAAAAAGTGTAAGTATTTATAAACACAGGGCCTGTTACAGCAGTAGTTTACTTCCCTGGAGCATCTGGTACTTGTCTTTCCTCTTTTCTCACAAGGAATTGTTAAAAAAAAGACTAATCTCTTGTTTGGAAAATATCACACTTGTATCGGTTAAGAAGGAACTGTGGATGCTGGAAAAATCGAAGGTAGACAAAAATGCTGGAGAAACTCAGCGGGTGAGGCAGCATCCATGGTGCAAATGAATAGGTGACTTTTCGGGTCGCTTCGGCCCGAAACGTCACCTATTCCTTCGCTCCATAGATGCTGCCTCACCCGCTGAGTTTCTCCAGCATTTTTATCTGCACGTGTATTAGTGTATTCATTTGATGAGACTTGTAACTGAAAGTATTAAACATATTAATACATAAATCGTTACGACTGTTCACTCAATTGTTGATATGTATATTATTACACAGTAAAACCCACTGAAAACCTCTCGGCCAATTTCTAGGTTGCCATGTTTCAAAACATACCTTTCGGAGAGGGCAAAGAATGAAGACGAGTTAAATGTCGACGTTTTGCAAATAACTCTTTATTCTCTTTCAGTGGCGTTGAGGCTAAGCAGCCCAATTCTGCGATCCGAAAGTGCGTCCGAGTGCAGCTCATTAAGAATGGCAAGAAAATCACAGCCTTTGTTCCAAATGATGGTTGCTTGAATTTCATCGAGGTAAGCAATAGACAATAGATACAGGAATAGGCCATTCAGCCCTTCGAGCCAGCACCGCCATTCACTGTGGTCATGGATGATCATCCCCAATCAGTACCCCGTTCCTGCCTTCTCCCCATATCCACTGACTCCGCTATTTTTAAGCACTTATGTTTACTATACTTGCTCGGTACGGAATTAATTTCTATTAGTGGAAAATGTGGTCACTTGATATCATTTTGTTTGGTGTTAATCAACTATGGTGTCTTTTGCCTTTTATAGTTTTCTGGGTATACAAAAATAGATTTGGTAAAACATTTCTGTTTTAAAATTTCCGTTATTTTTTTTGAAATTCCAACCCTGAAACCTGCAAGATAAATAATGGATACTACCAACCCTGAAACCTCAAAGTAACGTACTACCTTCAAAGTAGTTTGAAATTTCACTGCAGCCTCAATTGAGTTTTCCTCGTCACTGGGATAAAATCCTGACACCCCCTATTTGCAGATATTTGAAGATCTTCACAATAATATTTCTGTTCAAATGTTATGACCACATTGAACAGCTAAAAATGATGTTAATCACTTTAGATCATGTATTGTCTTTCTGCTACCTAGTTAGCACGCAACAAAAGCTTTTCACTGTACCTCGGTACACGTGACAATAAACGAAACTGAACTGAAGAGTGTGAAAAGGGATTTTTGCCTTGAAGAGATCTTTCACACGAGGAGCCACTTCTCCCTGGGGCCATTTGGGTACAGAAGAATAGTTTAGTCAATCTTAATTTATAATTTATATAGATGAAGGCACTGCAGAAAACATTGCCCAAATATCCGACTGCTTATCAATGTGGAAGCAGGCAATAGTTTGTGGAATGCCAGATATGAGACACAGATGTATTGGGAAGCAAGGTGGATCTTGAGTCTAACGGTTTTGTGTTTGCTTCCTGGCCCATTGTTGCTGTTGCAAGTAGGTGCAGGTCAATTAATTGTGTTTATGGTGGCACATTGTGAGCTAATGGCAAGGAACTTGTAAACTGCAACCTATATGATTACTGCCTCCTAAATTGACAAGTTGACTGGCATAATCGAGCAGGTATGTGTGGGAACACATCACCTATACACTTCCCTCTAAGATGCAAACCATCATAATCGAGCAGGTATGTGTGGGAACACATCACCTATACACTTCCCTCTAAGATGCAAACCATCCTGAATTAGAAATATTTTGGTCTTCCTTCATCTTTGCTTGTTGAAATACTGTCTCAGCTTGAGAGAGGCCCTTCAGTGGATGGTTTTAGAAGGAGGGCCGCGACCATCTGCTTGAGGGCAATCGAGGTCGGCCAATAAATCTGGCCAAGACTGTGACAAAAATCTCATTTAATTCTATTAAAAACCACTACTCTTACCAACTGCAGTGTCAAACACACCCACATTTTCCCATTAACTCCACTATTGGTGTTTTGGGTGATATAAGCAGTATGGAATTAACATGCAGAGCAATTCTAATAGTTAATTGGAGACATGGAATTGGAAATGCTGGCGTCTTGAGTAAAACAAAGTGCTGGAGCAACTTTGATAGCATCTGTGGAGGACATTTTGCACTGAAGAAGTGTCTAGACCCGAAACGTCACCCATTCCTTCTCTTCTGAGATGCTGTCTGTCCGTTGAGTTACTCCAGCATTTTGTGTCTACCCTCTGTGGAGGACATGATAGGTGATGTTTGGGTTGGGACCCTTCTTCATACTCCAGGCTTTGTTTTACAATAATTAATTCTTCCTTACATGTGCATGTTTTCAAGTTTGTAATTGCTTACTATTGTAAATGTTTAATTGTTTCAATTGTGTCCTTTAGGAAAACGATGAGGTTCTGGTTGCTGGCTTTGGCCGTAAGGGACATGCCGTTGGTGATATCCCTGGCGTCCGCTTCAAGGTGGTTAAAGTTGCCAACGTGTCTTTGTTGGCCCTGTACAAGGGCAAGAAGGAGAGACCAAGATCTTAAACTTGTCATTACATTGACAAATGCTAAATAAAATCTTTTAAAGTCATGCTTTTTCAAAACCTAACAATTGTCTCATTGGCTTCCTACTATTTGCAATGCCCATAAATGTTCATGGTATTAACCAGAGGGTTCATGCTTTGTCATCGTTATGTCTTTTACTCTCTTGTCAAATGCTTGCATTGCCCATAAAGTGGTGAAGGTTCTGTGAGCAGTCAGCCCAACCTGTCTCAGGTAGCACTCTTTAGAGTTAGAATTTTGCGATACTGTGTGGAAGCAGGCTCTTCAGCCCACCTACACATTAGACACTATCCTACACACTAGACAATTTACAGAAATCAATTAACCTACCAATCTGCCAGACTTTGGAGTGTGTGGGGAAACCTTCTTCAGACTGATGTGAGTTTTATGTGATTAGTTTGGAGAACTAAAGAATGGAAAAGTGGACTAGCCCACAGAATCATCGCCGATTATCAATTACCTGTTGCTAGTTCAATGATATCCCACTTTCACACCCACTCCCTACACATTAGGGGCAATTTACCAAGAGCAATTAACCTACAAACACGCACATCTTTGAGGTGTGTGTACAGGGATATCTGAAGCACCCAGAGGAAACCCACGCGGTCAATGGGAGAATGTGCAAACCACCCAGTCAGCACCTGGGGGCAGGATCGGACCCAAGTCTCTGGTGCTGGGAGGCAGCGTTTCTACCTCCGCACCACCAGGCCCATCAGTGGTTCATTCCCTGACAACCTCCATCTACAAGGTATACTTCAGCAACTTGTTGGGCTGGGAGATTGCCACCTTCACGTCAACCCTGTTTCGACTAATGCAATCAACCTGACGTGCACAAACAAATAGAACAAGTTGACCTATAACTTTAGGCTGTGCACGCCATACGCAAGAAGAAGAGGCAACATGGTGGAGTTTTCTCTGCTTAGATTCATAGAGTGATACAATGTGGAAACAGGCACTTCATCCCACACCAGCCAACACGTCCCAGCCATTCTAGTCCCACCTGCCAGCATTTGGTCCATATCCCTCTAAACCTGTCTATGACTGTTTCTTAAATGTTGGGATAGTCCCAGCCTCAACTACCTCTGGCAGCTCGTTCCATGCACCCACCACCCTTTGTGTGAAAATGATACCCCTCAGATTCCTATTAAATCTTTTCCCCTTCACCTTAAAATTATTTCCCCTTCACCTGAATGCTTACCAGGATAAATGTAGTTATGATAACTACTAACACAATCCAGGACATGTTTAAGAAAGAACTGCAGATGCTGGAAAAACCAAAGGTGGACAAGAAATATCTTCGCTCCATAGATGCTGCCTCGCTCGCTGAGTTTCTCCAGCATTTTTGTATACCTTTGATCCAGGACATGGCAATGTTTGACTGGTATTCCATTCCTCATTCAAAACATTAGTTCTCTCCACCTACACCTTGTATCTACGGAGTACATTCCACTACATTAATTTGCTAAGGAGGGAATAAGAGAATTCATGTGCTGGAATATTGAGCAAAACACAAAAGTGCTGGAGTAACTCAGTGGGTCAGGCAGCATCTGTGGAGAGAAATGGGCAGGTGCCGTTTCGTTCAGGACCCTTCCAGACTGAGAAGGCTACTCAGTCGGCATCTCCCAGACCTGCAATCTCTTCCATCAACAAGCGCTTCAGGTATGTTGGAGGAACACTGCTATCTGTACATACACTATCTCCACTGTTTCCGTTCAATCCAACTGGGTCTAAATCCAGGGACTCTCTTCAAACTCTTGCTGGATTATCTTTTATCTCCACCAGAGCCACTGCAACAATTCGAGGTGGGAGAAGGGGAGAAACAAGTGCAAATCCCTTTGGGGCAAAAGCAATAGAGCGGGAATTTTAGTTAACTAAAATGGGAGAATTAAGCGTTCGTACAGTTAGGGTTGTAAGCTGCCCAAGCAGAATATGAGTAGGAAGGAAATGCAGGTGCTGGTTTACACCAAAGGCAGACACAAGATGCTGCGGAGTCAAGAGTGTTTTATTGTCATAGATACATAGGGGTGGGAGATTGCAACCTTCACGTGGTCCACCCTGTTTCGACCAAAGATCTTATAGCGAATACATAGGGGTGGGAGATTGCAACCTTCACCAAAGTGGTCCACCCTGTTTCGACTAATGCAATCAAGCCGACGTACACAAACAAAAGATCAAATAGGACAAGTTGACCAACAACAAGGCTGTGCACGCCATACGCAAGAAGTAGATACATAGACAATAGGTGCAGGAGTAGGCCATTCGGCCCTTCGAGCCAGCACCGCAATTCAATGTGATCATAGCTGATCATCCCCAATCAGTAGCCCGCTCCTGCCTTCTCCCCATATCCCTTGATTCCGCTAGCCCTAAGAGCTCTATCTAACTTTCTTTTGAATGCATCCAGTGAATCGGCCTCCACTGCCTTCTGAGGCAGAGAATTCCACAGATTCACAACTCTGTGTGAAAATGTTTTTCCTCATCTCAGTTCTAAATGCCTATCCCTTATTCTTAACATCCCAGATAGTACAATGAAATTCTTATTTGCAGCAGTACAACAGAATATTTAAACATGGTACACTGTAAACAATATAATAAACAAGAAAAAATGTTCAGTGTGTGTGTGTATATATATATATATATATACACTCACACCTACATATATATATATATGCACGCATACATAAGGACACGTAAAAAACAAACTCTTCAAGCAGATTATGAGTTGACCCAAAATCTGGTTGAGTATATTTCCTATATATTTCAAAAATATTTTTTATGGGAAATAAAAATACATGTGCAAATCAAAACAAACGTACAAAAAAAAGACTTTGTGCATTGTTAATGTAAAACTCTTCAGTTTCTCTAAGGTGGTACCAGAGATGGTAAGATCTTTGTCGGGGGGGGGTGAGAGTGTCACAGGCGGCGGAACGTGGCGGGGGGGGGGTGTTGCGGTCAGAGTCACGTGTCGGGGGGAGAGAGAGAGTGTTATAGGCGGCGTCACGTGTCGGGGGGGGAGTGTTTCGAGGGGATCACGTGCCGGGGAGGCGGGGACTCGCCGTCTCCATGGCGACCAGGTTGTTTGCGGATGTGGGCAGCGGCGGCTCGCAGCCTGACGTCCCCTCAACCTCGGCTCAGCCTCCGTGTAGCTCAGCCTCCCCTCCCCTCAATCCTGCCCCAGCCTCAGCTGAGCCGGGCGGCAAGGTGGGTCTCCCCCAGGGGGTGGTGTGTCTCCCCAGAGGGTGGTGTGTACCTGGGAGGGTGGTGTGCACCCAGTGGGTCACCCGAGAGGGTGGTGTGTACCCTGGAGGGTGGGTCTCTCCAGGGAGGGTGGTGTGTGGACCCAGGTGGGTCACTCTCCAGGGAGGGTGGTGTGTATCCCGAGAGGGTGGTGTGTACCTGGGAGGGTGGTGTGTACCCCGGGAGGGTGGTGTGTACCCAGTGGGTCACCCGGGAGGGTGGTGTGTACGCGGGAGGGTGGGTCTCTACAAGGAGGGTGGTGTGTACGCGGGAGGGTGGGTCTCTACAAGGAGGGTGGTGTGTACCCGTGTTCCCTGGGCTTTGACCTCTCAGGACAGAAGTTGCTCCCAAAGACGGTTCCCGCTGCCCCATGGCTTCATCCTCCCCAACAAACAATGACCATGGAAAACATCGCCACTGCTAGCGCACACCAGCAATAACGTTAACCACTGATGGGCAATCTCGCTTTGATTATTAAACATGGCTTTAAATGATTATTCACCGATAACGATGAATGTGTTTGTATTATGTCCATGCTTTGCCTGCTTTATAAACTGGAAAGACTTTGAAAGATCCTACTGGTCAGACCTGGAAGTAACAAAACACAGTAGTCGTGAGGGTTGAATTCTTAAATGATATTTTGGTGTAATTCAATGTTGTTAATTTTTTTTTCTACCCCATTCATTTAGATGAAGGCCACAAAGAAAGTTAGAAATGTCTGTGCACCTCAGAGTGACGACATTCGGAAACGGCTCCCTCCCATCCATCCAACACCCGAATCAATTGTGAATAATGAAATTTCCACAAGCAAACTCATGAGTTACAGTTCCAGCAAATATTACCAGCAGTTACTTGGCAAAATCATGTAAGTCGAACGTTTCGAAGTTGTCAGATTTATTGGAAAAGAGTTTCATGACCAGGTTTTCTGCCACTTTGGCAAGCACATGTCAAACTTTTGCTATTTAATGTCATTTGGATACATTATCAACATCTGATCTCAACTGCCTCACAGACACAGTGAAGATCTGATAGAGGTCTGAAATTATAAGAGGCATAAGTAGGACAGGTGGTCAGAACCTTTTTCCCAGGGTGAAGAGGGTCAAAGGTTTAGGTGGCACAAAGGTGCACTGGTAAAGCTGCTGCCTCACAGCACCAGAGACCCAGGTTCCATCCTGACCTTGGGTGCTGTCTGTGTGGAGTTTGCATGTTCTCCCTGTGGCCACGTGGGTTTCCTCTGGGTGCTCCGGTTTCCTCACGCGCCCCAGAAGGCGTGCGGGCTTGTAGGTTGATTATCCCTCTATATATACACAATTGTTCGATTAACGTTAGACATACGTTAATTCAATTTAAAATACTGCATAGACTTTACTATTCAAAGTAAATTGCCGCTAAAAGCCGGCGTGCTTTGTAACTTTGTCAGTGTCATAGGTGGCTGCTATCTGCATACATTGTGCATGCAAGCAAAGAATCTCACTGTGCTTGGTCACCTGTTACAATAAAGTATTCCTATTCCTAGACACGCAACAAAAGCTTTTCACTGTACCTCGGTACACGTGACAATAAATAAACTCAGGGAGGGCTCTTAAAAATAGCGGAGTCAGGGGATATGGGGAGAAGGCAGGAACGGCGTACTGATTGAGGATGATCAGCCATGATCACATTGAATGGTGGTGTTGGCCCGAAGGGCTGAATGGCCTACTCCTGGATTGTCTATTGTTTAGTTTCGAGACTGTTGTGATGACGAGTACTTGTTGCCCACATACTCTGCCACCTTGCCACACCTTCCTCCACTATATTGACGACTACTTTCTTCAACACATGGATATCTGGACCTCTCTGGTATTTTTCTCTTTGCACTAACTGCTGTAGTTCAGTTTAGTTTAGAGATACAGCGCGGAAACTGGCGGAGTCAGGGGATATGGGGAGAAGGCAGGAACGGCGTACCGATTGGGGATGATCAGCCATGATCACAGTAAATGGCGGTGCTGGCTCGAAGGGCCGAATGGCCTACTCCTGCACCTATTGTCTATTGTCTATTTTCACTCCACCTCAGTACACGTGACAGTAAACTGAACTGAATGGAATGGATCTTTTCATTGTTTATAATAAATGCGTGATTTATTAGTTTGCCTGTACCTGCACGAAAATATTTCACCGTTAAAGACTTCCATTTGTGATTTATCGTGGGTAGGATTGATGATGCGCGTAGGATTTATGATGAAGTGATGCAGGAGATTGAGAAGAAAGAACCAACTCCCCCTGAACCTCAGTTTCCATCCACAGTGAGTGTTTACCTCAGATAGAAAGCTTCATTATTGTGAAAACCTTCCAGGCTTTTGAATATTTTTTTATGGTGCTGTATAAAGTAGTTATTGGACCAAGTTACCCGTCCAGAGACACTGTTTGTTTTTTTAATTTGCAGATGAACAGCAAGCAGAAGCAGCGAAGGGTAAGTTCCAGCAAGATGCTTCCAAATAAAATATTTGTTAAAAAAATAAGTTATAAAAAATTAATTTTGAATCAACTCTATCGACAATAGACAATAAATAATAGGTGCTGGATCAGGGAATTCAGCCCTTTGAGCCAGCACCGCCATTCGCTGTGATCATGGCTGATCATCCCCAATCAGTACCCCGTTCCTGCCTTCTCCTGTGTACTCTGGAGTATTGCGTGCAGTTTTTGGTGCCACTCCCTGTCCACCATTGACCCAATTATAAACACCAAACATCAAGAAATAAAATTACACTTTGGTTATTATGAGCTGAGTGTGCGTTTAGTTTATTGTCCCGTGTACCGAGGTACAGTGAAAAGCTTTTGTTGCGTGCTAACCAGCCAGCAGAAAGACAATACATGATTACAATCGACCATGGTCAACAATGGATCGGTTGTAATCATGTATTGTCTTTCTGCTGAGTGGATAGCGCGCTACAAAAGCTTTTCACTGTACCTCGGTACATGCTCCTTCAAGATGCTGCAGATGTTCTACCAGTTGGTGGTGGCCAGTGCCATCTTCTTCACTGCCGTGTGCCGGGGCAGCAGGGCAAAGGCCGCAGACGGCAACAGAATCAACAAACTCATCAGGAAGGCTCAAACTGCGGAGCATCTTGGACAATACAGCTCACCCCCTCCATGACACACTGGTCAACCTGAGGAGCGCCTTCAGCAACAGATTGGTTCGACCAAGATGCAGCACAGAACGCCACAGGAGATCCTTCCTCCCTGTGGCTATCAAACTGTACAACCCCTCCCCCTTCTGTCGTGGGGTAGACTGAGACTGACTCCCCTCTCCCCCCCCAATCTTTGCACATCCCCAATCTTTTCCACTCATCACTTTAATTTCATGTTTCATGCGTCTTGTGTTTTTATGACTGTCGGCTGATCCATTTCCCTCCTGGGATAAATACAGTTCTATCTATTCGTATCGTATCGTATCGTTATAATAAATTAAACTAAACTAAGATATGTGGTGTTTAAGAAAGAACTGCAGATGCTGGAAAAATCGACGGTAGACAAAAATGCTGGAGAAACTCAGCGGGTGAGGCAGCATCTATGGAGCGAAGGAATGGGCGATGTTTTGGGTTGAGACCCTTAAGGGTCTCGACCCGAAACATCACCTATTCCTTTCGCTCCACAGATGCTGCCTGACCTGCTGAGTTACTCCAGCACTCTGTGAAACATCACCTATCCATGTTCTCCACAGATGCTGCCTGACCCGCTGAGTTTCTCCAGCACTCTGTGAAACGTCACCTATCCATGTTCTCCACAGATGCTGCCTGACCCACTGAGTTATGGTGCAGCAGCATCTATGGAGCTAAGGAAATAGGCAACGTTTCGGGCCGAAATCCTTCTGGAAATAGGCAACGTTTCGGGCCAAAACCCGTTTTGGGCCGAAACCCTTGTGGGTTTCGGCCCGAAACGTTGCCTATTTCCTTAGCTCCATAGATGCTGCCTGACCCGCTGAGTTACTCCAGCACTCTGTGAAACGTCACCTGTCCATGTACTCCATAGATGCCCTGACCCGTGAGTTACTCCAGCACTCTGTGAAACGTCACCTATCCATGTTCTCCACAGATGCTGCCTGACCCGCTGAGTTACTCCAGCACTCTGTGAAACGTCACCTATCCATGTTCTCCACAGATGCTGCCTGTCCCGCTGAGTTACTCCAGCACTCTGTGAAACATCACCTATCCATGTTCTCCACAGATGCTGCCTGACCCGCTGAGTTTCTCCAGCATTTTTTGTCCACCTAAGATATGTGGCGATGGAATATGAAAGGGTGATGGGGGGGGGGGATGGGGGGGGGGGAGGGGGGGGGAGAGAGGGGGGGTTGAAGAAATGCCTGGGGCTCTGGGGCGTTGGATGTTACCTGCAGTGCCTCTCCTGCTGAGTTCTCTTCACTTTCAGCTGAACTACCTGTTCATGAAGCGTTGTGTAGAGAGCAGTCCTGTGGTTCCCATCCAGCAGCAGTGGCTGGACTCCATCCTGACCCGGGTGCCGCCGTCACTGAGAGAGGGGAAGGTGCGGGAGCTCATCGTGCGGGATCTGTTTGAAGAAGTCACCAAAGATTTTGAGAAGAGCATGAAGAGGTTTCTGGGTATGTATTTCAATACTAACCCTTTGATTCCACCCAACGATTTTTCTTTTCAGTTCTCAATTCTAGTTTATTGTCACGTGTACCGTGGTACAGTGAAAACCAACCTGACCTCCGGGTGGCTCAGCACTTCAACCCCCCCCCTCCCATTCCGAAACCGACCTCGCTGTCCTGGGCCTCCTCCATGGCCAGAGTGAGCACCACCGGAAATTGGAGGAGCAGCATCTCATATTCCGCTTGGGCAGTCTGCACCCTAGCGGCATAAACATTGAATTCTCCAATTTCTGGTAGTCCTTGCTGTCTCCTCTCCTTCTCAGCTCTCCCTCAGCCCTTGGGCTCCTCTTCCTTTTTCCTTTCTTCTCCCCGCCAACCCCACCTCCCCCCCACATCAGTCTGAGGAAGGGTTTCGGCCCGAAACGTTGCCTATTTCCGTTGCTGCACAGGACTGCTGCACCCGCTGAATTTCTCCAGCATTTTTGTCTACCTTCGATTTTCCAGCATCTGCAGTTCCCTCTTAAATACAGTGAAAAGCTTTTTTGTTGCACGCTATCCAGCCAGCGGAGAGACAATACATTATTGCAAAAACCTGTACGTCTTTTGGATGTAGAGCACCTAGAGAAAACCCACGCAGGTCACAGGGAGAACGTACAAACTCCGTACAGACAGCACCCGTAGTCGGGATCGAACCCGGGTCTCTGGCGCTGTGAGGGGGCAACTCTACCGCTACTCCACAGTGCCACCTGTTGCTTTGGTGCTTTTCCCTTTACAAGGAGCATGGGAATGCAACTATTCACCTTTCACAATCCCTACTGACCTGATTGGAATCTGAACCAGGAAGTGGGACTGGAACAGTTAGCTCGACATCTGATCACCCAGACAATGTGGTATAAATATTGGGTTACAAATCTATTCACAGTGGACAGAATGATACCACAGTTGTATAAGCTGATTTTCATTGTCAGATAAATAGTTTGGTCAAATTTGAGACTTTCTACATTGTTATAGAAGGTAATTACACTGCAATGGACTCGACCTAACTTGTGAAAATAGAGGAGAGGCAGTGTAATCCGGTGGGTATATCTGGAGAACATGGATAGGTGACGTTTCACAGAGTGCTGGAGTAATTCAGCGGGTCAGGCAGCATCTGTGGAGAACATGGATAGGTGACGTTTCACAGAGTGCTGGAGTAACTCAGCGGGTCAGGCAGCATCTGTGGAGAACATGGATAGGTGTGACGTTTCACAGAGTACTGGAGTAACTCAGCGGGTGCAGCAGCATCTATGGAGCTAAGGAAATAGGCAACGTTTTGGGCCGAAACCCATAAGGGTTTCGGCCCAAAACGTTGTCTATTTCCAGAAGGATTTCGGCCCGAAACGTTGCCTATTTCCTTAGCTCCATAGATGCTGCTGCACCATAACTGAGTGGGTCAGGCAGCATCTGTGGAGAACATGGATAGGTGACGTTTCACAGAGTGCTGGAGTAATTCAGCGGGTCAGGCAGCATCTGTGGAGAACATGGATAGGTGACGTTTCACAGAGTGCTGGAGTAACTCAGCGGGTCAGGCAGCATCTGTGGAGAACATGGATAGGTGACGTTTCACAGAGTGCTGGAGTAACTCAGCGGGTCAGGCAGCATCTATGGAGAACATGGATAGGTGACGTTTAACATTTACAGTGGTACAGTAGTCCAGACCGCATGGAGGCGCTGTCTCTTGCCATTAGTGCCCCGAGAGAAGGTGCTGGCGGTCTCCAGGTTTCTTCCTGGCAACCCAACGTTGGACTTGAAGAGGCGACGCTGGTGGTCCCTGGATTATCCTGGCGGCCAGTCTTTGCTCCAGTTGATGTGTGTGTGTGTGGGGAGTTCGTACCTTCCTCCTATGACTGCGTGGGTTTTCTCCGGGTGCTCCGGTTTCATCCCACACTGCGAAGAAGTACAGGTTTGTAGGTTAATTGTCTACTAGAAAATGTGTAGGGAGTGGATGAGAAAGTGGGACAACATAGAACTAGTGTGAACGGGGCAATCGCTGGTCGGTGCGGACTCTGTGGGTCAAAGGACCTGTTTCCGCGCTGTGTCTCTAAACTAAACTGAAGCATAATCAGCTGGATCAGGACACTTGTGTTCAAGAAGGAACTGCAGATGCTGGAAGATCGAAGGTACACAAAAATGCTGGAGAAACTCAGCGGGTGCAGCAGCATCTATGGAGCGAAGGAAATAGGCAACGTTTCGGGCCGAAACCCTTCTTTAGACTGATGGGGGGTGGGGGGGGGAGAAGGAAGGAAAAAGGGAGGAGGAGGAGCCCGAGGGCGGGGGGATGGGAGGAGACAGCTCGAGGGGTAAGGAAGGGGATGAGACAGCAAGGGCTAGCAAAATTCAACGTTCATGCCATTCGGACGCAAGCAACCCAGGCGGAATAGGGCACTTGTTCGTTTGAGTGGGGGTCTCAGAACCTGGCGTTAGAAATGAATGAAGATAAGTTATTAAATTCGTAAGTTCATTGTTATTGTCACATACACCAATTGGTGAAGTGAAATTCACTGGCCAGGTCAGTCATACTATTTAAGTTCACTGAGGTACAATAGACAATAGACAATAGGTGCAGGAGTAGGCCATTCGGCCCTTCGAGCCAGCACCGCCATTCAATGTGATCATGGCTGATCATCCACAATCAGTACCCCGTTCCTGCCTTCTCCCCATATCCCCTGACTTCGTTACTTTTAAGAGCACCATCTAGCTCTCTCTTGAAAGCATCCAGAAAACCTGCCTCCACCGCCCTCTGAGGCAGAGAATTCCACAGACTCACCACTCTCTGTGAGAAAAAGTGTTTCCTCGTCTCCGTTCTAAATGGCTTACTCCTTATTCTTAAACTGTGTGTGGCCCCTGGTTCCGAGCTCCCCCAACATTGGGAACATGTTTCCTGCCTCTAGTGTGTCCAAGCCCTTAACAATCTTACATGTTTCAATGAGATTCCCTCTCGTCCTTCTAAACTCCAGAGCGTACAAGCCCAGCTGCTCCGTTCTCTCAGCATATGACTGTCCTGCCATCCCGGGAATTAACCTTGTACAGTGGAAGCTCTTTTGTGGTGTGCTGACCAGTCAACAGCAGTCCGAAGAAGGGTCTCGACCCGAAACGTCTCGAGACACGCTGCCTGTCCTGCTGAGTTATACCCAGCATTTTGTGTCAACCAGCAGAAAGACTGTACATAATTACAATTTGAAACAAGTTTATTCATGGATAACCCCTTGAGATGGACAGTCATCTCGTTTTCGAGGGGGTCCAACATAGAACATACAGCACAAGACATAACATACATAGAGGCTCTCATTGACCCACCTACCCACACACCAATCCCAAAACCCCTCCATCCCCACTTGTTATAGTTTATAACAATTGTTAATTGGCTTTACACATCCAATAATAACAATAGTTATGTGTTACAGCATAATGTTGATGCATAATACCATATACCACCTATCATACATCGTACGTTAATACATACTATCAACATTATTACATGATATTGTGACATAATACAATATAAGACCTTGCTACACTATGCAATACAATAATACATAAGTGTAATGGCCATGCATATACAATAGTTATGCCAAATGATCACACGCAGAGCAAGCTAGATAAAAGAGCTTGAAGACTCTAATACTAGAAACAGGTACATGGTTTTATAAGGAAGGGTAAAAGTGTATTTTTAAATAGACGAAATGAGCTAATAGTTCTTATGGTACTAGGCAGAGTGTTCCAGTCAGAAGGAGCTTTGAATTTAAATGCACGTCTCCCAATTTCTTTCAATCAAGCTGGTGAACAGTTTTTGTTGATGAACAGAATGTTTTTATATAGTGCAAGTTTTAGATTTTTATTTGCGTTTGTAGTTCATAGATCATGTTCATAAGTGATAGGAGCAGAATAAGGCCATTCGGCCCATCACGTCTATTCCGCCATTCCATCATTGCTGATCTATCTCTCCCTCCTGAGTCCGCTCCAGTCAAGAATCTATCTATCTCTGGCTTAAGAATATCCGTTGACTTGGCCTCCACAGCCTGAAGACGCTTTGAATTTTGTGTTTCAGTGAGGAGTGTTCTAGTGAAGCCAGAAGTGAAGGGGCTTGAGTATGAAGATTCGGAGCCACTTCCACAGGAACCCCCACGTGAGTACCAAGGGCCGGCTACAAAACAAAAGGTTTCATTTGTGTTCGGTTAATCATCTTTGTCCTTGAACATGCCAGCACCGTTCTGGACCAAGTTCTCCCCGTATACTTCCAGATGTTCAATAGACCTATTTACTGCAGGGATCAGTTCACTGGTATAGCACAAGAACAACAGCCTGTAGTTTAGGTTAGTTTAGACAAGACACAATCCGTGCAGGAGTAGGCCATTCGGCCCTTCGAGCCAGCACCTCCATTCAATGTGATCATGGCTGATCATCCCCAATCAGTACCCCGTTCCTGCCTTCTCCCCATATCCCCTGACTCCGCTATTTTTAAGAGCTCTATCTAGCTCGTTCTTGAAAGTATCCAGAGAACCTGCCTCCACCGCCCTCTGAGGCAGAGAATTCCACAGTCTCACAACTCTCTGTGAGAAAAAGTGTTTCCTCGTCTCCGTTCTAAATGGCTTACTCCTTATTCTTAAACTGTGGCCCCTGGTTCTGGACTCCCCCAACATCGGGAACATGTTTCCTGCCTCTAGCGCGTCCAAACCCTTAATAATGCTAGAATGAAGATTGTCCCCCCATAACTGAAGTTAGCGCAGATGGTATAAAACTGCCCACAGACAGTAGAATCATGAATTCCATCGACAAAATGAATTCTAATCATAGAAGATGAACACAAAATGCTGGAGTAACTCAGCGGGACAGGCAGCGTCTCTGGAGGGAAGGAAGGGGTGGTGTTTCTGTCTGAAATGTCACCCATTCCTTCTCTCCAGAGATGCTGCCTGACCCGCTGAGTTACTCCAGCGTTTTGTGTTCATCTTTTATGTAAACCAGTTCCTTCCCACTCCAATCATATAACACAGAAACAGTTATGCTGCAGCAAGTAAGAATGTTATTGATCTACTTCAGTACATATGACAATTAAACACTGTTGTGTTCCCGATGTTGGGGGAGTCCAGAACCAGGGGCCACAGTTTAAGAATAAGGGGTAAGCCATTTAGAACGGAGACGAGGAAACACTTTTTCACACAGAGAGTTGTGAGTTTGTGGAATTATCTGCCTCGGATGGAGGCCGGTTCTCTGGATACTTTCAAGAGAGAGCTAGATAGGGCTCTTAAAGATAGCGGAGTCAGGGGATATGGGGAGAAGGCAGGAACGGGGTACTGATTGGGGATGATCAGCCATGAACACATTGAATGGCGGTGCTGGCTCGAAGGGCAGAATGGCCTCTACTCCTGCACCTATTGTCCAATATCCTGAAATCTGTATTCTCTCTTCTGATTTGATGTACGACGTTTTATTCCCTTTAATCTTCAATTTATTTAGATGCTAATCTTATCCCTTTCTGCAGTGGTTTGGACTTCTCGAACCCCTGGCATGAGAGCTTTGTAAAAGCTCGAGAGGAGATTAAAAAAAATCTCTACATCCTACACCCAGTGCTGCAGGCGGTTTTGGATTTAGGGTACCTCACCTTCGCCCACCTGCTGCTGCTGGATCTGTCCGATTGTAGGTATGTAAAGGCATTCTTCAAAACGCTAACATTAGAGGGGTCTCACCCATTCCTTCTCTCCATAGATGCTGCCTCACCCGCTGAGTTTCTCCAGCATTTTTTGTCCACCTTCGATTTTTCCAGCATCTGCAGTTCTTTCTTAAACATTACGCAACGGGTCATTTTAAAATCGCATTTCATTGGTAATGAAGTTTATAAAACTAGAATTTAAAAATCATTAATGGTATTTAAATTAGACGGTAATGAACTCAGTGGGTTTTTTTGTGGTTGAGTTTACAGATACAGCGTGGAAACCGGCCCTTCGGCCCACCGAGTCCGTACTGACCAGCGATCCCTGTGCATTAACACTACACACATCCTACACACACTAGGGATGATTATTTCCACTTATACCAAGCCAATTAACTTACTAACATGTACGTCTTTGGAGTGTGGGGAGAAACCGAAGACCTCGGGGGGAAAAAACCACGCAGGTCACGGGCAGAACGCGCAAACTCCGTACAGACAGCACCCGTAGTGGGGATCGAACCCGGGACTCTAGCGCTGTGAGGCAGCAACTCTACCGCTGCGCCACCTAGTGGTGTAGGTAGGAACCAGATGCTGGTTTAAACCGAAGATAGACACAGAATGCTGGAGTAACTCAGCGGGACAGGCAGCATCTCTGGAGAGAAGGAATGGGTGACGTTTCGGGTCGAGACCCTTCTTCAGACTGAGAGTCAGGGGAGAGGGAGACAGAGAGATGTGGAAGAGTAAAGTGTGAAAACACAGATCAAAGGGGACGATGGTCAAGGAATCATGATCAAGATTGTTGGCTGAGGGGAAGGTGACAACGAGGAACTATCAGTAATATTTAATCAGGAGGACAGTGGAACTAGTCGGGGAAGCAGGGTGGGGGGGGATGGACGGAGAGAGGGGACAAGCAAGGTTTAAGGGCTTGTCCCACTTGGGCGTCATTTGCGGGTCATTTACGTGTCACGACGCGCGCATGGCGTGCATTACGCGCGTGAGGCGTGGTGACGAAGGCAGAGACGCACGGTTGCGTGCAGCGCCCCGGGATTTTGGGATTCACAACATGACGCCCAAGTGGGACAGGCCCTTTAATTGGGAGGTGGCGAGATCGACACTCACTGCGTTGTAAGCTGCAAGTGAGTGGTTTTGTTAATTAGTTAACGATGTTTGAATGTTTTCATGATTGATTCAGAGGCAAAGGGCCGATTGAATGTGAATCTTTCAAGAACAATGTGGTGATCGAGCACGGCAAAATGGAGAAGAAAATAATGACCACATGGTACCCCAAAGTCCTCAGTCTCCTCACCGACAAACACAAGATCAAGCAAATCAAGAATGAGAGAATCGAATGCTTCTACTGCAGTGCCAGTGTACTGATAGGTAACCAGGTAACCTGCGCTACAATTTATCATGGCCTCCCATAGTGCCTGTTGGCTCAGGTAAAGGGGATATACAAGAGGAAGTCAACAGTCAAGAGTCAATTTAATTGTCATTTGGACCCCTTGAGGTCCAAACAAAATGCCGTTTCTGCAGCCATACATTACACACAAATAGACCCCAGACACAACATAATTTACATTTTACATAAACATCCATCACATTGCAGGGAGAGATTTAAAAGTTGCCCCCTCCCTCCCACCCCCACCCCCCCCCCACACACACACCCCCAACATAAAATAACAAAAACTACATAGAAACATAGACAAAAAATAATAAAAACGCGGACGGGCTGCAGAGGCCGCTGCTGACGAGAGTTGCGCCGCCCACTGGAATACCATGTAACTTCTCGAATTGCATGATCTTTAGTTTAGTTTAGAGTTACAGGCCCTTCGGCCCACCGAGTCCGTGCTGACCAACGATCCTCCTACACTAACACCATCCTCCACACACGAGGGGGGACAATTTACTATGTTACCAACACCAATTAATCTACTAACCTGTACGTCTTTGGAGTGTGGGAGGAAAGCGGAGCATCGGAGAAACTCCATGCAGACACGGTGAGAACGTGCAAACTCCGCACAGACAGCACCCGTAGTAAGGATGGAACCCGGGTCCCTGGCGCTGTGAGGCAGCAACTCTACCGCTGCGCCACCGTGCCGCCATCTGGTCTTATAGTTGTGTTTTAAAAAACACATAAATGATAATCTTAGCTGGACATGATCGAATGAATTAAAGACAAAAGTTTCATAAGACATTTGTATTTCTTTCAAAGTGGAAATTCTTGCTAGATGTTACCAAATAGATCATCTTTTACGTCAAATGAATTAAGTATGTTTCAAAAGAACTTACTTAATTATGGGCTAATAATGGGAAAAAAGCTTATAGGGTGATTTCACTAATGGTCACTATGTCAATAATGCCTTACTTTTGATGAAATTCAGCAAGCAAACGCGATAATTCCCGATATTTTGGACCTTTAAATCTCCACGGTAAATGTCCGCTGTTCACTTCCGCTGGATTGGCACCTTCACCTCCCTCTTTAATTTTTACCTTAGTTTCTATCTTTTTTTTCCCCTGTAAATCTAGGTAGCTGTGCCTCACGGTCACCCCGACTGGCTGTTCACAATAAATAGCAGATCAAAACCTGGCCGTTTTCTATGTTTTTAATGGGTGGGAAAGTGCATGTTTTCCCATCCACTAACATGTACAGGAACTCTAGAATGTCCTCCACTTGAGATTTTTGGTCACGTGGGTGCGGATCTACGCTCCAGTGACCTTTAGTGAAATCACCCTATACTCAAATTTTGGAAAAATGCTCCAATACCAACAACAAAAATGTGGATTTCAAACATGTTCGAAACACTACACTTGGAAGAGATGAGACTCCTCCTAGCAGGCAAAGCAGATCACTTCCAAAAGACGTGGTCTGCATTTATGGAACTATTACAAGCATAAGGTGCAATAATAAGTTAAAACATAAAGGCTACCAAGACCTGGAAACGGGGGGTATAAAATAAACTTTTAATAAAAACATGGTTGGTATATCCTTTTTTGCGGAGTTTTGTGTTACAATAGAGCGATTGATTTTCCTTTCTTCTTTTTTTTCTTTTCTTTCTAGGGTCTTATTTCTTTTCTTTACTTCCTTCTCTAATTCCTTCCCCAAGGGGTTCTCTTCTCCCAACACTTTCCTGCACCTTCTCGACTCTTGCTTACTTTCCTTACTTCTTTTATTTCTATCTTTTTTAAAGCTCAAAAAATGAAGTGGTACAACATAATGTAATAAGATATATGCGATGTATTAATGTGATTTACTGTACTGCTAATAAAAATAAAATTAAAAAAAAAAAACCTTTTACGCCAAATGACAAACTGATCAGGTTATTCGTTGTTGATTTTAAAGGTGATTTTAAACTCTTCTATATTTTTTTGTATACCTAAGTTGCAAGAATTCCTTGGAAGGACAGTGAAGGCCTACATCGACCTTTTCGATGACGTGGACAAGTACAAGATGCCCCAGTTTAAGATGGACTTAATCTTCGACGAAGACAAAATGGAATTCTACCCCACTTACTCGGATCTGGAGGAAACTGTTCTGTTTGTGATTACCAAGATAGAGGATGCCATGCAGGTAGTTTATCAGTGGGAGTTTATTGTCAAGTGTACCGAGGTACAGTGAAAAGCTTCTGTTGCGTGCTATCCAGTTAGGCAGCATCTGTGGGGAACATGGATAGGTGACGTTTCACAGAGTGCTGGAGTAACTCAGCGGGTCAGGCAGCATCTGTGGAGAACATGACCCGCTGAGTTACTCCAGCACTCTGTGAAACATCACCTATCCATGTTCTCCACAGATGCTGCCTGACCCACTGAGTTACTCCAGCACTCTGTGAAACGTCACCTATCCGTGTTCTCCACAGATGCTGCCTGACCCGCTGAGTTACTCCAGCACTCTGTGAAACGTCCCCTATCCATGTTCTCCACAGATGCTGCCTGACCCGCTGAGTTACTCCAGCACTCAGTGAAACGTCACCTATCCATGTTCTCCACAGATGCTGCCTGACCCGCTGAGTTACTCCAGCACTCTGTGAAACGTCACCTATCCATGTTCTCCACAGATGCTGCCTGACCCGCTGAGTTATGGTGCAGCAGCATCTATGGAGCTAAGGAAATAGGCAACGTTTCGGGCCGAAATCCTTCTGGAAATAGGCAACGTTTCGGGCCGAAACCCGGAAGGGTTTCGACCCGAAACGTTGCCTATTTCCTTAGCTTCATAGATGCTGCCTGACCCGCTGAGTTACTCCAGCACTCAGTGAAACGTCACCTATCCATGTTCTCCACAGATGCTGCCTGACCCGCTGAGTTACTCCAGCACTCAGTGAAACGTCACCTATCCATGTTCTCCACAGATGCTGCCTGACCCGCTGAGTTACTCAGGCACTTTGCGTCTGTCTTATTAAATTGCATTTTGTGTCTTTCCCGTTCGATCAGAATGTCCTGACGGTGCAGTCCTGGCTGTCTGACAATAACATCGACGAAATTGAGAATATCAAGGCCAAACCATCGGCTGACCTCCTGAAGTGGGCGTACGCAACCCTCAAAGTCACCGTCAAAAACAACTTCCAAGGAGCAGCTGAACATTTCCAACAGTACGGTAAGTTTTGTGGTCCTTGTTATTGATCTCAGTCTAGTTTAGTTTCGTTGTGAAGGTACAGCGTGGATACAGAGCAGGTTATTTGTCTGGTGAGCTTTACCCTTTTGGTGAACTTGCTGACATCAACAGCGAGAGTGGTTTACTGGAGACCCAAGATTAGTGTTGCCAACTGTCCCGGATTAGCCGGGACATCCCGTATATATTGGGCTAAGTTGGTTTGTCCCGTACGGGACCGCCCTTGTCCCGTATTTGACCGCTACTACTCGGGTCGACGGGACTGTCGTGCCGTGTCCGGCCCCGCCTCACTCATCCCGACGTGGTGCAGCCCGTGGAGCGCAGCAGCAGCAGCAGCGCCTCGCCCGTGGCCCCGTCGGTAGCCAGGCCAGCTGTCCGACCTTCGGACCTTCGCTTGCCGCCCACACCACCACCACCCCCCCTTCTCACGCCCGACCATCGGTTCATGAGTCGGACGGGGCACCGGACTTTGCGCGCGGCCCCTGGGCCAAAACTCCACAGCTGGCCCCGCCGGCTGGGCTCTGCGTGCAGTCCAGCACCCGGGGCCAACTCATCATTCACCCAGACACGGCCCAGTCGGTCAACGAGTTGCCGTGGGGAATCTGTCCCGTATTTCGACCTTTTGTCCCTCTTTTGGGAGTGGGAATGTTGGAGGCAGGACCCAAGATTCAGCGGAGGTTGGAATCTCCAGCAAAAAAAAAAACCAAGTGCAGCAGAAAGTCGGAGTGGGGAAGGGTCCTGACGCGAGATGTTGTCTCCACAAACCCCCCCCACAGATGCTGCCTGACCCACTGAGTTCCTCCGACACTCTGTGTTTTACTGTGGTCGTGATGCTTATAAATGGCCTGTCTTTGTGTCCGTAGTCGATAACTACGACTGGCTGATAAACGGGACGGCTAAACAACGGATACAGACATTCATGGAGGAAGATCACACCTTTGATGAATACACCAAAGTAAGTTTCTCTCAGAAAACGCAGGCAGAGCAGGAACAGGCCCTTTGGCCCACTATGTCCATGCCAAGTTAAAGTAATCACCTCTTCCTGATGACCGCATGATCCATATCCCTCCATTCAATAGACAATAGGTGCAGGAGCCCTTTGAGCCAGCACCGCCATTCAATGTGATCATGGCTGATCATCCCCAATCAGTACCCCATTCCTGCCTTCTCCCCATATCCCCTGACTCCGCTATCTTTAAGAGCCCTATCCAGCTCTCTCTTTTAAAGCATCCAGAGAACCGGCCTCCACCGCCCTCTGAGGCAGAGAATTCCACAGACTCAGCACTCTCTGTGAGAAAAAAGTGTTTCCTCGTCTCCGTTCTAACCGGCTTACTCCTTATTCTTAAACTGTGTGGCCCCTGGTTCTGGACTCCCCCAACATCGATAACTTGTTTTCTGCCTCTAGCGCGTCCAAACCCTTATAGGTTTCAATGGTTGAATGGTGGAGTAGACTCGATGGGCCGAATGGCCTAATTCTGCTCCTTTGCTCGATGGTAGTGTGATCTCACCTCAGTGCTATGCCTTTGGGTCTGATATTTCTTACATCCAATGCAAGCCCAACATTTAGAAACATAGAAACATAGAAATTAGGTGCAGGAGTAGGCCATTCGGCCCTTCGAGCCTGCACCGCCATTCAATATGATCATGGCTGATCATCCAACTCAGTATCCCGTACCTGCCTTCTCTCCATACCCCCTGATCCCCTTAGCTAGAAGGGCCACATCTAACTCCCTCTTAAATATAGCAATTTAAACATTTAAACGGGTCCCTTCCCATAATGACCAAATAATGTGTGTGAAGTTTATAGACCAGTTCCGCCACCTGGCTGTGGAGATCGTCAGCCTGCAGAAGGTCGCTCACTTCCACATGGTGCGGCTAGAATGCGAGGACATCAAACACGGGCTCTCGGAGAAAGCAAGGAGCTTTGCGGAAATGCTGTTGGACGGGCTGGTCGCGAAACATCGAGAGGAAAACGAGCGGTGAGTCGGCACGGCACGACACACAACAGGCGGAAATCAACGTCCGAAATGGTCAATGAATGTCGATTTCAGTTGTTCATTCTGAAATTGCACACGTGTGCTTGGAACAGAACAGCACAACTATGAAAAAGTTACTTTTATAACAACTAAACCAGGTTCGCTTCTTAATAAACAGACACCACACAAACTGTTTGGTAGACCAGTTCAAACCTTTACTTAACATCGGCCGATGGAAGGGAGCGAGAATTCCAGCTAAGTGACCAATGTAGACACTCAACTGTCCCCGGTCCTCTTCTCTGAACAACAGAATTACATTGCCTTAAATAGGGTTTTTTTGTCCCCTTAGCACATTCCACAGACATTAATCATGTCAGAGGTACAGGAAAAGGTGTCCACAGATTGCATCACATCAAAGGCCTTTTGTTTACATGGTACAATATATACTAAAAACATTGGCCATTTGCTTTAGGTCATTTTATCTCCACTTCCCTGGTTTTTCTTTGTCACTTGGTCCCTCATAAACATAGGCCATCTGCTTGATTGCCTTTTGCTTCAAAGATGTGACCAACTATGTCTCTCTTCCTCTATCACCTCCCCCCCCCATAAACATTGGTCATTTGCTTTATGGCATCTCACTTCAAAGATTTGACTAGCTATGTCTCTCTTCCTTGTTGTCACTTCCTCACTTGGGAGACAATGTTATGGTATTTATTATCCCACACACTGCAACCTTAGACAAGCCTAATTTGACACTAAATATAAACTGTAAGCTAGCCCTGAAACCTATTTTAATGTTTTTCTTATTTTTGTAACTTTATTCGGCTTCATCAACTACAGGCGACTAGTTTGTCGCCACGTGTTCGCCGGTGGTCGCTGTGAGTCGCGTAAAAAGTCGTAGCGTCTTTCTGGTCCCCGCTAAATTTTCAACACGTTGAAAAAAATTCGGCAACGGTGGGTTTGACGCCAATGAGCGTTGCTTGACTTCTGACGTAGGAGCTGTCGTAGGTTGTCGCCAGGAAGACGTAAGTTGCCGCCGGTTCTTCGGCGACCTGCCACGACTATGACAGTCGCCCGTAGTCGCCTTAAACATCGCCAAGTGGCACCGGCCCATAAATGCCATCCATGTTGAAAAAAATTGGTTCATGTTTCACAGGGGAGTTGAGAAAAATAATGAGTCCAACGCAAAAGAAAATGGAGGAAATGACCGAAAACCTAATCAAAGAAATGTCAACTTTGATTAAGGATGGCAGAAATGTAACAGCCTGGAGGAGAGGTGACGTTCCAGGTCGGGGCCCTTCTTCAGACTGAAGGATCCTATCCCAAAATGTCACCTATCCATGTTCTCCACAGATGCTGCCTGACCCGCTGAGTTACTCCAGCACTCTGTGAAACGTCACCTATCCGTGTTCTCCACAGATGCTGTCTGACCCGCTGAGTTACTCCAGCACTCTGTGAAACGTCACCTATCCATGTTCTCCACAGATGCTGCCTGACCCGCTGAGTTACTCCAGCACTCTGTGAAACGTAACCTATCCGTGTTCTCCACAGATGCTGCCTGACCCGCTGAGTTACTCCAGCACTCTGTGAAATGTCACCTATCCATGTTCTCCACAGATGCTGCCTGACCCGCTGAGTTACTCCAGCACTCTGTGAAACGTCACCTATCCATGTTCTCCACAGATGCTGCCTGACCCACTCAGTTATGGTGCAGCAGCATCTATGGAACTAAGGAAATAGGCAACGTTTCGGGCCGAAATCCTTCTGGAAATAGGCAACGTTTCGGGCCGAAACCCCAAAGGGTTTCGACCCGAAACGTTGCCTATTTCCTTAGCTCCATAGATGCTGCCTGACCCGCTGAGTTACTCCAGCACTCTGTGAAACGTCACCTATCCATGTTCACCTCAGATGCTGCCTGACCCGCTGAGTTACTCCAGCACTCTGTGTCTCTCTGGCATAAAATACGGAGTGACAGAGGAACCACCAAAGGTTTGGTTGGATAAGAAGTGGGCTCCGAGATGAGCGTTTAATTTGTGATTTCTTTGTGTAGAATTTGTCAGGAGTTTGAGAATATTGTTGACAAGGCTCTGAACATTCCCGAGGCCACGAAGGAAATGCTGGAGATGATAGACTACGTGAATGAAGCCAAGAGTAAAGGCATCGCGGCGTTGAATGAGAGAATTAAAGTAAGTAGTCAAATTCCTCTAAATGTTCCTGCGCCAGTTAGAGTGTGGAGTGGCGATCGATACGAAGCTGAGGTCGCGAATTGTCGGCACAACTGGCGCGGCCCATTTGAGTGGTGATATGAGCAAAAATTAGGCCATTCGGCCCATCAAGTCTACTCCGCCATTCAATCATGGCTGATCTATCTCTCCCTCCTAACAGCATTCTCCCCCTGTGGCTCAGGCCCTTGAGTCCTGGCAACACCCTCGTAAATCTTCTCTGCGTTCTTGCCAGCTTAATGACATCCCTCTTATCGCAGGGTGACCAAAGCCCAACCCAACGCTCCAAGTGCGGCCTCACCAATGTCTTGTACAACCGGGCAGAAGCAATGGGTGACGTTTCGGGTCGAGACCCTTCTTCAGACTGTCTGAGTTACTGCAGCTCTTTGTGTCTATTTTCTGGAGACACAGAATGCTGGAGTAACTCAGCGGGACAGGCAGCATCTCTCGAGGGAAGGAATGGGTGACGTTTCAGGTCCAGACCCTTCTTCGACCCGAAACATCTCCCAATCCTTCTCTCCAGAGATGCTGCCTGTCCCGCTGAGTTACTCCAGCATTTTGTGTCTACCTCCGGTGTAAACCAGCATCTGCAGTTCCTTTCTACACATCCCATACTTCTATACTCGGTGAAGGGCTGACTGATGGAGGCCAGTGTACCAGAAGACCTCTTTACCACCCTCTACTTGTGACAGCACTTCCAGCGCTCTGTACACCCCTACTCCAAGACTTCTCTGCTCTACAACTCTCCCCATGGCCCGACCATTCCCACCGAAGGTTGAGTGTAGTTTATTATAGAAACATAGAAATTAGGTGCAGGAGTAGGCCATTCGGCCCTTCGAGCCTGCACCGCCATTCAATATGATCATGGCTGATCATCCAACTCAGTATCCTGTACCTGCCTTCTCTCCATACCCTCTGATCCCCTTAGCCACAAGGGCCACATCTAACTCCCTCTTAAATATAGCCAATGAACTGGCCTCGACTACCCTCTGTGGCAGAGAGTTCCAGAGATTCACCGCTCTCTGTGTGAAAAAAGTTCTTCTCATCTCGGTTTTAAAGGATTTCCTCCTTATCCTTAAGCTGTGACCCCTTGTCCTGGACTTCCCCAACATCGGGAGCAATCTTTCTGCATCTAGCCTGTCCAACCCCTTAAGAATTTTGTAAGTTTCTATAAGATCCCCTCTCAATCTCCTAAATTCTAGAGAGTATAAACCAAGTCTATCCAGTCTTTCTTCATAGGACAGTCCTGACATCCGAGGAATCAGTCTGGTGAACCTTCTCTGCACTCCCTCTATGGCAATAATGTCCTTCCTCAGGTTTGGAGACCAAAACTGTACGCAATACTCCAGGTGTGGTCTCACCAAGACCCTGTACAACTGCAGTAGAACCTCCCTGCTCCTATACTCAAATCCTTTTGCTATGAAAAGCTAACATACCATTATCAGCTACTGTATAGCAAGGTACAGTGACAAGCCTTGTTGCGTGCTATCCACAGTTATGTCCTGCTACAGTGTGACTGTGTCATAAACATTTGTTTTACAGGAGCTTCACCTGAGACTGGAGTATCTGTTGGACGTTTATATATTCGATCAGACAGACCTCGATCTACATGTCACTGTTCTCTTGTGGCCCAAGAAGATCGTACCTATTTTTGATGAAAATGATGACGTGAGTCAGGGGTGGGGAACCTTGTTCTGTATCGGGGGCCGGGACGCATGTCCGTGAGTGGATGGCGGGCCACATCTATCACGTGTGTACACATGGATCCCGCCCCCGATGGCAGGCATCAAATCACGTGTTCACAGAAGGTAGACAACAATGCTGGAGGAACTCAGCGGGTGAGGCAGCTTCGCGCAATCCTTGCATGTCTCACCCGCTGAGTTCCTCCAGCATTTGTGTCCACCTTCGATTTTTCCCGCATCTGCAGTTCTTTGTTAAACGTGTTCACGGAAGGTGCGCGGCAGTGCTGGCGGCTTTGCGCAGGATGCGGCACGGTCAGATATTACGGGGAGAAAAAATCCGCCTGCGGGCCTTATCATTTGGGGTTACGGGCCGCATTCGGCCCAGGGGCCTTAGGTTGCCGACCGCTGATGTAAGTAATACAATGTAGAAACAAAGATGCTGCTCCCTTCCAAAGATAGACACAGAGTGCTGGAGTAACTCAGCGGGTCAGGCAGCATCTATGGAGCTAAGGAAATAGGCAACGTTTCGGACCGAAACCCGTAAGGATTTCGGCCCGAAACGTTGCCTATTTCCAGAAGGATTTCGGCCCGAAACGTTGCCTATTTCCTTAGCTCCATAGATGCTGCTGCACCATAACTGAGTGGGTCAGGCAGCATCTGTGGAGAACATGGATAGGTGACGTTTCACAGAGTGCTGGAGTGACTCAGCAGGTCAGGCAGCATCTGTGGAGAACATGGATAGGTGACGT
This sequence comes from Leucoraja erinaceus, assembly GCF_028641065.1. NCBI lineage: Eukaryota > Metazoa > Chordata > Chondrichthyes > Rajiformes > Rajidae > Leucoraja > Leucoraja erinaceus. Next base: position 2,826,937 of record NC_073392.1, on the reverse strand, counting down.
TTCACAGAGTGCTGGAGTAACTCAGCGGATCAGGCAGCATCTGTGGAGAACATGGATAGGCGACGTTTCAGGTCGGAACCCTCCTTCAAACATCACTCATCCTTTTTCTCCAGAGATGCCGCCTGTCCCGCTGAGTTACTCCAGCACTTTGTATCCATCTTTGGCATAAACCAGCATCTGCAGTTCCTTCCTCCACATTGTGTTGTTGTGTGTTCTACACTCCGACTGTTCCTTTATGAATTAGACCAGGATACCTGTAAAATGGGGGCGCATCCAAAGTGTAAAATTATCTCACGAGATCTTATGTGGTGTATTAGTTAGTGAGACTATTTAGCGGTGTTTACGCGGTGAGTCTGAACGCTTTCTTTCTGTGATCTTGCAGCTGGTTGAGAAGGCAAAGCTGAAGGGCGAGACGGAGCTGCTGGCCAAGCGGGAGAAACTGATCGTGGAGCTGGAGAAACTGTCACACCGCTCGGAGGAATTTACCCAGTGCTCCGAACTTGACCTGATGCCCCAGGTTACAGCTCCACCTCCTATCCCAGTCCTGTTCAACGCCACAGTGGCAGTGGTTTACTGAACCAGTGGTTGATTCATTAGTGGCATTGCTCAATCCGCCGTGTGTTGATCAGTGCGGGTGTCGGGGGTTACGGGGAGAAGGCAGGAGAATGGGGTTAGGAGGGAGGGATAGATCAGCCACGATTGAATGGCGGAGTAGACTTGATGGGCCGAATGGCCTAAAGCCCCTGTCCCACTGTACGAGTTCTCCCTGTCCCACTGTATGAGGTAATTCACGAGTTCTCCAGAGTGTTTCCCCTGATTCGAACTCGGCGAATGCCCGTAGCGGGTCCGTAGGCATTCGTGGATGTCTCCCAGCGGCTCCTAATGGTCAACTACGAGTAAAAAGCAACAATTGTTTTCATCACGAGTATTTTTTTACTCGTGGACATTTTTTACAGGGATGAATAAACGTCACGCATTTACCGGATGCCCCGAGTACCTATCGCTACAAGACATCCACAAACTCCTACAGACCCGCTATGGATATTCTCCGAGTTCAAATCAGGGGAAAACTCGGGAGAACTCTTGAATTACCTTGTACAGTGGGACAGAGGCTTAATTCTACTCCTATCACTTTATGATCATTTATGATCTTAATGCAATAGTAACATTGGTAGATACAGTAGTGTTTGATTCAATAGTGGTATTAGTTGACTATCATGGTGTTTAACACAATAGATGTCACTTATAGTAGTGTGATTTTTGAATCTCACAGTATATACAGTAGTGTTTGATTCAATTGTGGTATTAGTTGACTATCATGGTGTTTAATGCAATAGATGTCACTTATAGTAGTGGATCATCACCTTGTGGTGGTGGAGAAGCTCGTGTGGACCTGAGATCCTGAGAGCGATGCCATCTGGAGCGATGCTCCTGGTAGGGCCACCCATGGCGGTAAGGTCGAGGGGGAGGTCCCTGACAAAGAGCGATCCAACCAAGACCTCAACGGTGGAACAGGCGGAGGACGATGGCTGACCTTAGTGGAGCTAACGTCACAACGGCTGGGAAGGCGGATGAAGGCTGCAGCAGAAAAGGGTCTCCGGTCGTCTTGGACTCCATGCCACTGGACCCTGACCCAGATCTGTCAAGGACCGTGTGGTGGCTGTCTGTGCACTAGTCTCCCCATGTTAAACAAAGTCACGGGGCACAGGCGTCCTCCATGAGAGGACAGTCAGACTCGCCGCCGATGAGCGACCGCTGATGAGTGTTTCATTCAACAGTGGCGTTAATTTATAGCAGTGTTTTATTCAAATAGTGGTCTTGTTGATGTGATGTTCGGTGGACCCGTGTGGTGTGGGAGGACCTGTTGCTCCTCCTGTGCGGCAGGTGGCGCTGCACAGGACAAAGGGAGATGTTGTGTAGAGAGTACAACAGTGTGAGTGTGCTGTCTGTATGGAGTTTGCACGTTCTCTTGCTGCCAGCATTGAGTTACTCTAATCAAGACTTCTGTTGTACCTTGAAGGCTCTCAAGTTTTATACAGACATAGAACAAGAACACAAAAGTTGATTACAGTAGTATTTAATGCAATAGTTACATTAGATTATTACTGAAGTGTTTCGTTCAATACTGACATTAGATTATTACAGTAGTGTTTCACATTTCAAATGTTTAAATTTCACACAGAGAGATGTGAGTCTGTGGAATTCTCTGCCTCAGAGGGCGGTGGAGGCTAATTCTCTGGATACTTTCAAGAGAGAGCTAGATAGGGCTGTTGAAGATAGCAGAGTCAGGGGAGATAAGATTATTAAGGGTTTGGACACGCTAGAGGCAGGAAACACGTTCCCGATGTTGGGGGAGTCCAGAACCAGGGGCCACAGTTTAAGAATAAGGGGTAAGCCATTTAGAACGGAGACGAGGAAACACTTTTTCCACACAGAGAGTTGTGAGTCGGTGGAATTCTCTGCCTCAGAGGGCGGTGGAGGCTAATTCTCTGGATACTTTTAAGAAAGAGCTAGATAGGGCTCTTAAAGATAGCGGAGTCAGGGGGTATGGGGAGAAGGCAGGAACGGGGTATTGATTGTGGATGATCAGCCATGATCACATTGAATGGCGTGGTGGTGGCTCGAAGGGCCGAATTGCCTACTCCTGCACCTGTTGTCTATTGTCTTGATTAATTCAATACTGACATTAGATTATTACAGTAGTGTTTCATTCAATAGTGGTAATAGTTTATTAGAGGTTGAGGGGAGTATATAAAATAATGAGAGGCATAGATAGGGTGGACTATCAATATTTCTGATGGAAAAGTCAAAGACTAGAGGCATAGCTTTAAGGCAAGGGAGGCAAAGCTTAAAGGAGATGTGCAGGGGGTGAATTCCTGCAACAAGCTCTTGTAAGGCCATAGGTAGACATAAATGCTGGAGAAACTCAGCGGGTGAGGCAGCATCTATGGAGAGAAGGAAGAGGTGATGTTTCAGGTTGAGACCCTTCTTCAGACTGAAGGAATAGGTGACGTTTTGGGTCGAGACCCTTCCGGGTCTCGACCCAAAACGTCGCCTATTCCTTCGCTCCATAGATGCTGCCTCACCCGCTGAGTTTCTCCAGCATTTTTGTCTACCTTCGACTTTTCCAGCATCTGCAGTTCATTCTTCAACATCTCGTAATACCATGCTATGATGTTTAAAACGCAATTGCCATTTTTTAATTGTAGTTTTCACAACGTATCCTTCTGCTTGCAGTACGTGAATGATGTACGGACGGTCCAGAAGAGGCTGCAAGATGCAGAGGAGTTAATCGAATACATCAACAGTGAAGAGGTCCTGTACAAGTGGGACTTGACCACCTATCCACTGGCTGATATCATCAAAGTCAACACTGAGCCCTTCCAGAAACTCTTTGCTCTGGTTCTCAAATGGCAACGCAGCGAAAAGAAGTAAATAGAGTCCAGAGGGTGATCACGATCGTGAGATAACGATATTTAGTTCAGAGATGCAGCGCGGAAACAGGCCCTTCGGCCCACCTAGTCCGTGCCGACCAGCGATCCCCGCACATTAACGCTATCCTTTCTGTGCTGTATCTCTAAACTAAATTAAACTAGACTAAACTGATGGGAGAGGGAAGATGAAGGATTGACCGGGGTTAGTGTTGGTACAGGTAGGCTTTTAGATTGGCACATGGATATGGAGGGGAGATCGGGGGGGGGAATATGGGGGGGGGGGGGGGGGGACTCTGCGTGAGGGGGGGAGGGGGGGGGGGGATGGGGATGGAGGGAGAGGCAGTCGGGCCCAGGAAAGACAGAGGGGGACAGAAGAAATTTACTTAAAATTGGAGAATTCAATGTTTAGAGATTCAGTTGTGTTGTGAACTTGTACACTCTGGAGTTTAGAAGGATGAGAGGGGATCTTATTGAAACATATAAGATTATTAAGGGATTGGACACGCTAGAGGCAGGAAACATGTTCCCGATGTTGGGGGAGTCCAGAACCGGGGGCCACAGTTTAAGAATAAGGGGCAAGCCATTTTGAAAGGAGACGAGGAAACACTTTTTCTCACAGAGAGTGGTGAGTCTGTGGAATTCTCTGCCTCAGTGGAGGCCGGTTCTCTGGATACTTTCAAGAGAGAGCTAGATAGGGCTCTTAAAGATAATGGAGTCAGGGGATATGGGGAGAAGGCAGGAACGGGGTACTGACTGGGGATGATCAGCCATGATCACGTTGAATGGCGGTGCTGGCTGGAAGGGTCGAATGGCCTACTCCTGCACCTATTGTCTATTGTCCGATGTCTATCCAAGCGGAATACGAGGTGCTGCTACTCCAGTTTGCGTGTGGCTTCACTCTGGCAATGTAGGAGACGGGAGGTTCAGTGTGGGAATGGGGAGAGGGGGTTAAAGTGCTCGGCAACCAGGAGATTCAACGGGCCTTGGCGGGCCGAGTGCTCGTCCTTGGCGAAGTGGCACACGAGCTTGTGGTTCCATCCAACCGGTTAATGGCGCCGATGTGCGGCGTGTACGAGTATCGATCCGCCGGACCTTAACCTCGGCGCGTTTCTCCCCACTCCCCCCCCAGATGGATGGACGGCTCATTCCTCGACCTGAACGGAGAAAGCCTGGAGGCGGAGGTCGACGAGTTCTTCCGCGAGGTTTACAAGATGCTGAAGTACTTCCGGCAGAAGGAAAAGAAGGCCGAGCTGGAGAAGAAGAAGGTAGCCCCCCGCAGGCGGGTGGTGGCCGAGGAGGAGGTGGCCGAGGAGAAGAAGGAGAACGCCACCATGGCCATGTGTGACGTGGTCCTGTCCCAAATCAGGGACTTCAAGGTAGAAGCTCATCTTTCATTTAGGCTGAGGGAAGCAGGAGAATGGGGTTAGGAGGGAGAGATAGATCAGTCATGCTTGAATGGTGGAGTAGACTCAATGGGCCGAATGGCCAAATTTCACTCCTATTCCTTATGACCTTATTTGAGCAGAATTGGGCCATTCGGCCCATCAAGTCTACTCCACCATTCAATCATGGCTGATCTATCTCCCCCTCCTAACCCCATTCTACTGCCTTCTCCCCGTAACCCCTGACACCCGTACTAATCAAGTATCTATCTATCTCTGTTTTAAAAATATCCACTGACTTGGCCTCCACCGCCGTCTGTGGCAAAGAATTCCACAGATTCACCACCCTCTGACTAAAGAAATTCCTCCTCATCTCTTTTATAAAAGGTTTGTCCTTTAATTCTGAGGCTGTGACCTCTGGTCCTAGACTCTCCCACTAGTGGAAACATCCTCTCCACATCCACTCTATCCAGGCCGTTCACTATTCGGTAAGTTTCATTGAGGCCCCCCCTCATCCTTCTAAACTCCAGGAAGAACAGCCTTCAAAATAATTGTGATTTAAAAATAACATTCCGACATATTAAATTTCCCACTGGGTCCTGCCCTCCCATCTACCTCATTGTAGACCATCGGCCTATCTTCAATCGGACTTTACTGGACTTCATCTTGCACTAGATGTTATTTCCTTTCTCCTGTATCTGTGTGCTGTGGACAGCTCGATTGACAGTAACCTAAACTTTACAAAAAGGTTTTCACTATTCGATGAGTTTCAATGAGGTCCCCCCCTCATTCTTCCAAACTCCAGCGAGTACAGGCCTAGTGCCGTCAAAGAAACATAGAAACATAGAAAATAGGTTGCAGGAGGAGGCCATTCGGCCCTTCGAGCCAGCACCGCCATTCATTGTGATCATGGCTGATCGTCCCCAATCAATAACCCGTGCCTGCCTTCTCCCCATATCCCTTGACTCCACTAGCCCCTAGAGCTCTATCTAACTCTCTCTTAAATCCATCCAGTGACTTGGCCTCCACTGCCCTCTGTGGCAGGGAATTCCACAAATTCACAACTCTCTGGGTGAAAAAGTTTTTTCTCACCTCAGTCTTAAATGACCTCCCCTTGATTCTAAGACTGTGGCCCCTGGTTCTGGACTCGCCCAACATTGGGACCATTTTTCCTGCATCTAGCTTATGACCTTATTTGTCCTTTTATAATTTTATATGTTCCTATAAGAGCCCCCCCTCATACAATAATAAAAGTGATAAAAAATAACATTGCGATTTTAATTATCCAAACTGACTCGTTGAGTTACTCCAGCAAATTGTGCCTTCATTTATATACCATATATTTATATTCCGACATGTTAAATATCCCACTTGGTGCTGACCTCCTATCTGTCTCATTGGAGACCCCCGGCCTATCTGTCTCATTGAAGACTCCCGGACGTTACTGGGCGTTATCTTGCACTGAATGTTATTCCCTTTATCATGTATCTGTACACAGTGGACGGCTCGCTTGTAATCCTGTGTAGTCTTTCCACCGACTGGTCAGCACGCACCTCGGACACGTGACAATAAAATAAACGCAAACTAAACTACATGGATAGACACAAATTGCTGGAGCAACTCAGCGGGACAGGCAGCAGCGTCTCTGGAGAGAAGGAACGGGTGACGTTTCGGGTCGAGACTCCATGGCTGATTGGTTTTGACTTTGTTGTATCTTCTAGGAAGTTGTTCCCATTGTGTCCATACTGTGCAACCCGGGAATGAGACCCCGCCACTGGTCGCAGATGTCCGAGGTGGTGGGATATGACTTAACCCCAGACTCGGGCACCACTCTGAGGAAAATGCTCAGGTTGAATCTCACTCCCTTCTTGGAGAAGTTTGAAGAGACCAGTGCTGCGGCCAGCAAGGTAAATGTAGACTTGTATTGTGTGCAACCAATGAATGAATGAATGAATACGTTTGTTGGCCAAGTATAGTCACATACAAGGAATTTGCCTTGATGCTCCGCTCGCAAGTAATAACACGACATACACTGAACAATTAAGAATGACACATAAAACATTAAAGCATTAAGAATAAAACATTCCAGTTTAAAGATGCGAATGAAATAAAATAGCAGAGCAAAAGGAGGCTACAGACTTGGAGCGGCTGGGCTTGTACACTCTGGAGTTTAGAAGGATGAGAGGCTATCTTATTTGAAACATATAAGATTATTAATGTTGGATGATCAGCCACTGAGTTGGATGATCAGCCATGATCATATTGAATGGCGGTGCAGGCTCGAAGGGCCGAATGGCATACTCCTGCACCTAATTTCTATGTTTCTATGTCTATGTCTATTAAGGGTTTGGACACTCTAGAGGCAGGAAACATGTTCCCGATGTTGGGGGAGTCCAGAACCAGGGGCCACAGTTTAAGAATAAGGGGTAAGCCATTTAGAACGGAGATGAGGAAACACTTTTTCACACAGAGAGTTGTGAGTCTGTGGAATTCTCTGCCTCAGAGGGCGGTGGAGGCCGGTTCTTTGGAAACTTTCAAGAGGGAGCTAGATAGGGCTCTTAAAGATAGCGGAGTCAGGGGATATGGGGAGAAGGCAGGAATGGGCTACTGATTGGGGATGAGCAGCCATGATCACATTGAATGGCCGGTGCTGGCTCGAAGGGCCGAATGGCCTACTCCTGCACCTACTCCTGCTCTTGGCCCCTGGTTCTGGACTCCCCCAACATCGGGAAGTATCCAGAGAACCTGCCTCCACCGCCCTCTGAGGCAGAGAATTCCACAGACTCACCACTCTCTGTGAGAAAAAGTGTTTCCTCGTCTCCGTTCTAAATGGCTTACTCCTTATTCTTAAACTGTGTGTGGCCCCTGGTTCTGGACTCCCCCAACATCGGGAACATGTTTCCTGCCTCGTGTGTGTCCAAACCCTTAACAATCTTATATGTTTCAAGTTTTGAGTGCTGCAGTAACTGAGCGGGGCAGGTAGCATCTCTGGAGAGAAGGAATGGGTGACATTTCAGGTCGGGACCCTTCTTCAGACCAAGTACTCATGCCGATAAAGTATCTATCAACCAATCGATCGATATTGATCAACAAAGTAAAAACGTTATTCTGTGTTTAGGAATTCTCGTTGGAAAAGGCCATGCACACCATGGATGAGGCGTGGGAGTCCATCAGCTTCAATACAAGTTTGTATCGAGATTCCGGTGTCTCCATCCTGTCGGCTGTGGACGAGATTCAAACCATCCTCGATGACCAAATCATCAAGACCCAGACGATGAGGGGGTCACCATTCTGTAAACCTTTTGAAGATAAAATCAAGGTGGGTGTAGGTTGCAAACAGTAGAAATCCCAGGTAAATTAAAGTGAACCCCCTCCCCCACTTGTATCTACCTATCACTTGTCACTGCCCTGCCTCTCTTCCAGCTTCAGCCCCGCCCCCACCACAACAGGTGTAGCTGGGACGATGGCCAGTGTGGGCAAGATGGGCCGAAGGGCCTGTTTCCTCGCTGGGTCAATCTAATCAGTCTGAAGAAGGGTCCCGACCCGAAACGTCACCTATCCGTGTTCTCCACAGATGCTGCCTGACCCGCTGAGTTACTCCAGCACTCTGTGAAACGTCACCTATCCATATTCTCCACAGATGCTGCCTGACCCGCTGAGTTACTCCAGCACTCTGTGAAACGTCACCTATCCATATTCTCCACAGATGCTGCCTGACCCGCTGAGTTACTCCAGCACTCTGTGAAACGTCACCTATCCATATTCTCCACAGATGCTGCCTGACCTGCTGAGTTACTCCAGCACTCTGTGAAACGTCACCTATCCATGTTCTCCACAGATGCTGCCTGACCCACTCAGTTATGGTGCAGCAGCATCTATGGAGCTAAGGAAATAGGCAACGTTTCGGGCCGAAATCCTTCTGGAAATAGGCAACGTTTCGGGCCGAAACCCGGAAGGGTTTCGGCCCGAAACGTTGCCTATTTCCTTAGCTCCATAGATGCTGCTGCACCCGCTGAGTTACTCCAGCACTCTGTGAAACGTCACCTATCCATGTTCTCCACAGATGCTGCCTGACCCGCTGAGTTACTCCAGCACTCTGTGAAACGTCACCTATCCGTGTTCTCCACAGATGCTGCCTGACCCGCTGAGTTACTCCAGCACTCTGTGTCGATCCTTGCTATAAACCGTCAACAGCAGTTCACTCCCACTTCATTTTTATGGCACCAGCGAACATTTGAATCGGATTATAAAGAGATAGTTGCATGGCCTGTATTTTTAATCAGCTGTATGTACAACATTTTGACCTCAACGGACATTTCTTCCGTGTTATTTGATGCTCTAAAGCGATGGATGAACAGTGGGCAATGAATGAACATTCATCAAAGTTTAGTTTAGTTGAGAGATACAGCGTGGAAACAGGCCCTTCGGCCCATCGAGTCTACACTGACCAGCTTCTTCTTCTTCTTCTTCTTGCGAATGAAACATAAACCAAAGGAATAGTTAGATCTCAAGCCGGGTGGGTGTTGAGCAGCCAGGTTGTTGTCTCTGTTGGTGCCAATGTCTGCCAGGCCCTGACACAGCTCCATGTGGGCGGCACGACTCACGTCGCAGCGGCCTCTGCAGTCCGTCTGTCTTTTTGTTATTTTTTGTCCCGTTTTAATGTAGTTTTTATTTTTTTGATGGGGTATGTGTGTGTGTGTGTGTGTGTGCGTGTGTGTGTGTGTGTGTGTGTGTGTGTGTGTGTGTGTGTGTGTGTGTGTGTGTGTGTGTGTGTGTGTGTGTGTGTGTGTGTGTGTGTGGGAGAGTGTTTGGGGGGGAGTGTGTGTGTGTGTGTGGGTGGTGGGGTGTGTGTGTGTGTGTGTGGGGGGGGTGGGTGGGGGTGGGGGGGAACTTTTAAAATTTTTCCCCTGCACGGAGAACCCGACTTTTCCCTATCGGGTGTCCGTTGTCGTTGGGGCTGCAACGTGGAGCGGCCTCCAGCAGGAATGTCCTGGGGCTCCAGTCGCGGAGCTGCGGACCTACTCACCATCACCGAGCTGGCCGAGTCCGGAGCGGGAGGAGCGGTGGTGGCGCGCTGCTGCGACCCGACCTGGAGCGGGGCCTTGCATCATCGCCCGGCGTGGCTTCAACGGCTGCGGGACTTTGCCAGCGCCCGCCCGGGGTTCCAACAACAAGACCCGGAGCGCGGCCTTGCATCACCCGGCGCGGCGTTAATGGCCGCGGGTCAATTGTTATCGCCCGCCGGGGGCTCTGACTTTGACTCTGGCATCGGGGGGAGAGGGAAGTGCAGGGGAGAGATACGTTTTTTTTGCCTTCCATCACAGCGAGGTGGAGATGCGCTGTGATGGATGTCTGTGTAAATTGTGTTGTGTCTTGGGTCTTTTTTTTCTTGTATGTATGACTGCAGAAACAACATTTCACTTGAGCCTCTATGAGGTTCAAGTGACAAATAAATTGTATTGTATTGTATTGTTGTATTGTATGTGGTGGGTGGTAGAGCGGGCACCCAGAGATGACATGGTTGGCTGTCTGTTGTTCTGCTCCACATTCACAGGCTGGGCTCTGGCGGAGGGAGCCCCCATCTCCACACGCTGGCATTGAAACGCCCAACTCCAGTACCAAGTCTGTTTAGCTTCACCATTGCTCCTCTAGGGAGGTCACACCCTGGACAGCTTTTATCTGGTGAAGAGAAGTAGCTGAGATGAGGTTGCCTTCCACTCCTGTTGACCAGCGATCCCTGCACACTTACTATATCCTGCACACACTAAGGACAATTTACAGTTATGCCAAGTCAATTAACCTGCAAACCTTCCACGCTGTATCTCTAAACAATAATAATAATAATATAGAAACATAGAAACATAGAAATTAGGTGCAGGAGTAGGCCATTCGGCCCTTCGAGCCTGCACCGCCATTCAATATGATCATGGCGGATCATCCAACTCAGTATCCCGTACATGCCTTCTCTCCATACCCTCTGATCCCCTTAGCCACAAGGGCCACATCTAACTCCCTCTTAAATATAGACAATGAACTGGCCTCGACTACCCTCTGTGGCAGAGAGTTCCAGAGATTCACCACTCTCTGTGTGAAAAAAGTTCTTCTCATCTCGGTTTTAAAGGATTTCCCCTCTATCCTTAAGCTGTGACCCCTTGTCCTGGACTTCCCTAACATCAGGAACAATCTTCCTGCATCTAGCCTGTCCAACCCCTTAAGAATTTTGTAAGTTTCTATAAGATCCCCTCTCAATCTCTTAAATTCTAGAGAGTATAAACCAAGTCTATCCAGTCTTTCTTCATAAGACAGTCCTGACATCCCAGAAATCAGTCTGGTGAACCGTCTCTGCACTCCCTCTATGGCAATAATGTCCTTCCTCAGATTTGGAGACCAAAACTGTACGCAATACTCCAGGTGTGGTCTCACCAAGACCCTGTACAACTGCAGTAGAACCTCCCTGCTCCTATACTCAAATCCTTTTGCAATGAAAGCTAACATACCATTCGCTTTCTTTACTGCCTGCTGCACCTGCATGCCTACCTTCAATGACTGGTGTACCATGACACCCAGGTCTCGCTGCATCTCCCCCCCTTCCCAATCGGCCACCAGTTAAATAATAGTCTGCTTTCCCGTTTTTGCCACCAAAATGGATAACCTCACATTTATCCACATTATACTCCATCTGCCAAACATTTGCCCACTCACCCAGCCTATCCAAGTCACCTTGCAGTCTCCTAGCATCCTCCTCACAGCTAACACTGCCCCCCAGCTTAGTGTCATCCGCAAACTTGGAGATATTGCCTTCAATTCCCTCATCCAGATCATTAATATATATTGTAAATAGCTGGGGTCCCAGCACTGAGCCTTGCGGTACCCCACATATATTTTATTGTCATTGCACAGAGGTGCAACGAGATTTGGTACGCAGCTTCCATCCGATGTCATAACTTAAACAACTAAAATTTATATACCCAGAGAAAGATGAATTATTTAAAAAAAAAAGTCAAACAGTAAAGCAGTTTAATGTGCAAATAGGCCTGTGCCGGGTCTATGAGCGGCAGACCAGACTAGACTAGACTAAACAGACAATCGCGGTGCATTTATTGCAACATAACATCACTGCTCTCTGCTTGTGTGGTCTAGCTCTGGGAGGAGCGGCTGATCAACATCCAGGAGACCATCGATGAATGGCTGAAGGTCCAGGCACAGTGGCTCTACCTCGACCCCATCTTCTCCTCCGAGGACATCATGCAGCAGATGCCCGAGGAGGGCCGGCTCTTCCAGACGGTCGACAGGAACTGGAAGGACATCATGAGACACTGCGTGAAAAACCCCAAGGTACGTACGCAAGCAAATCAGCGCCTGATTAGTACGGGAGTCAGGGGTCACGGGGAGAAGGCAGGGGAATGGGGTATGGAGGGTGAGATGGATCAGCCATGATTGAATGATGGAGTACACTTGATGGGCCCAATGGCCCAATTCTGCTCAAATAAGGTCATAAGGAATAGGAGTGAAATTTGGCCATTCGGCCCATCGAGTCTACTCCACCATTCAAGCATGACTGATCTATCTCTCCCTCCTAACCCCATTCTCCTGCTTCCCTCGACCTAAATGAAAGATGAGCTTCTACCTTGAAGTCCCTAATTGTAAACTCAAATCTCACCAGGCACTAACTTACTGTTGTGTCTTTTAAAAAAAAATGTAAATACTGGTTCTGTTCTGTTCTGTTTTTGCACAATCCCACAGGCATTGCCACTTTCATTTCACTGTACACCTTGTATGTGCCAAATAAAGTTAACTTGATGACTCGACATGACTTGATGGGCCAAATGGCCTAATTCTACTCCTATTCCTTATCTTATGGCTGAGTGGCCTATCTCTGTCCCTAGAATAAATGAACTTATGAATATGTCCAAAATAGTAAAGAACTGGTATTTTTGGTACAAACATTTTTCTTTATTCCATATCCGTTTGGACAGCTTACAACTCAATGGTGGGAGTATTGAATTCTCCAATTTTAGGTAAACTAATCCCCCCCTCCCTTTTCCCCCCTTTCTTCCCTGTGTTCCACCCATCTCTACCTTTCTCCTTCTCCCCCTCTGCCCGCTCCCCACCTATCTTCCTTCCTCCGGCTTCACATTTCATATCTCTACCATCCATATTTCTTTATCTCACACTTTTTCTTTGTTCATCTTTGGTCTTTGTCCACCCATCTGCCCATCAAGCCCCCCCTCCATGGACGCGTATCCACCTATCATTCGCCAGGCTATCTCCACAGATGCTGCCTGACCCGCTGAGTTACTCCAGCACTCAGTCTGTGAAACGTCACCTGTCCATGTTCTCCACAGATGCTGCCTGTCCCGCTGAGTTACTCCCGCACTCTGTGAAACGTCACCTATCCATGTTTTCCACAGATGCTGCCTGACCCACTCAGTTATGGTGCAGCAGCATCTATGGAGCTAAGGAAATAGGCAACGTTTCGGGCCGAAATCCTTCTGGAAATAGGCAACCTTTCGGGCCGAAACCCTTATGGGTTTCGGCCCGAAACGTTGCCTATTTCCTTAGCTCCATAGATGCTGCCTGACCCGCTGAGTTACTCCAGCACTCTGTGAAACGTCACCTATCCATGTTCTCCACAGATGCTGCCTGACCCGCTGAGTTACTCCAGCACTCTGTGTTTATTTGCTGTTTAATCCATTCCCGGCGATAGGTTCTGACAGCTACAGCCATGACGGGATTACTAGCGAAACTGCAGGACTGTAACAATCTACTGGAGAAAATCATGAAGGGACTCAACGCGTACCTGGAGAAAAAACGTCTCTTCTTTCCCAGGTACGTTAGAATCAAAGACCGGTCTCGACCCGAGACGTCACCCATTCCTTCCCTCCAGAGATGCTGCCTGCCTCTCCCGCGGAGTTACCCCAGCATTTTGCGTCTATTGTAGCGGCGCCTGCTGGCACACCGCAGGTATCGAACCCGGCGTTCGGAAGCCGCGGTCACGTGACTCGGGAGGGGGCTGTTTGTTTTCGCGCGGTTCTGCGTTCGGGTGGAAGTTCAGTGCAGACCGGAGAGCACTCCGGTGAGAACGGAGAGGTTGAGAAGGAGTTTCTTCCCAGAGGCAATTCGGACTGTAAACGCCTATCCTCACCCGGGACTAACTCTACTGAACGTTTTTCCTTCCATTATTTATTATGTAAAGGAATATGTGTGTTATGATTGTGTTTATAATTTGTTTGGTTGTTTTGTTGTTTGTCTTTTGCACAAAAGTCCGCGAGCATTGCCACTTTCATTTCACTGCACATCTCGTATGTGTATGTGACAAATAAACTTGACTTGACTTGACTTGACTTGACCACTGTTGTGGCTAGACGTGTCCTTGGAGCCTGTGAGCTGAGAAGTGATTTTTTTTGTGAATAAAAATACGTCGGAAAAACCCAGCTGCCGTTCTTGCGACCGGCAAACTATCTTCGAGTGAAACCAGCATCCGCAGTTCCTTCCCGCGCATTCACTCAAGCTGTCTGCCAGGTAACCGTAATCGAAAGACTGGATAGACTCGGCTTGTACTCGCTAGAATTTAGAAGATTGAGGAGGGATCTTATAGAAACTTACAAAATTCTTAAGGGGTTGGACAGGCTAGATGCAGGAAGATTGTTCCCGATGTTGGGGAAGTCCAGAACAAGAGGTCAAAGTTTAAGGATAAGGGGGAAGTCTTTTAGGACCGAGATGAGAATTTTTTTTTTCACACAGAGAGTGGTGAATCTGTGGAATTCTCTACCACAGAAAGTAGTTGAGGCCGGTTCATTGGCTATATTTAAGAGGGAGTTAGATGTGGCCCTTGTGGCTAAAGGGATCAGGGGGTATGGAGAGAAAGCAGGTACGGGATACTGAGTTGGATGGTCAGCCATGATCATATTGAATGGCGGTGCAGGCTCGAAGGGCTGAATGGCCTACTCCTGCATATATTGTCTATGTTTCTATGAGGCCCTTCGCCCCGACTCGCCCATGCTGACCAAGATGCCCCATCTAAGCCTGCGCTTTGCTGCCTCCAGGTTCTTCTTCCTCTCGAATGACGAGATGCTGGAGATCCTGTCGGAGACCAAGGACCCACTGAGGGTGCAGCCCCACCTCAAGAAATGCTTCGAGGGCATCAACCGGCTGGAGTTCCTGCCCAACCTGGACATCAGCGCCATGTTCAGCAGTGAGGGCGAGAGGGTTGAGCTGATCCAGAGGATCTCCACGTCTGAAGCGCGCGGAGCCGTGGAGAAGTGGCTGGTTCAAGTGGAAGACATCATGTTGAGGAGTGTACTGGATGTCATAGCTCGATCACAGGAGGTACGTACATGTCCGCCGTCCCCTTGGCAACGGGCCCTTCGGCCCACTGGCTCCGCACCGGCCAGCGATCCCCGCACACTAACACTATCCTACACACACTAGGGACAATCTTCACTTGTACACTTATACCAAATAACTAATACACCTGTACATGTTTGGAGTGTGGGAGGAAACCGAAGGTCTCAGAGAAAACCCACGCAGGTCACGGGGAGAACGTGCAAACTCCGTACAGACAGCACCCGTAGTCGGGATCGAACCCGGATCTCTGGTGCTGCATTTGCTGTAAGGCAGCAACTCTACCGCTGCACCACCGTGCCGCACATAGGTGTAGTCACAATATCATAAGTGATAGGGGCAGGATTAGGCCATTCGGCCCATCAAGTCTACTCTGCCATTCAATTATGGCTGATTTATCTTTCCCTCCTAACCCCATTCTCCTGCCTTTTCCCCATAACCCCTGATATCCGTACTAATTAAGAATCTATCTATCTCTGTCTTAAAAATATCCATTGACTTGGCCTCCACAGTCGTTTGCGGCAAAGAATTCCTCAGACTCACCACCCTCTGACTAAAGAAATTCTTCCTCATCTCCTTAGAACGTCCTTAGACAATAGGAACCTTTTTCCCAGGATGGAAAAATCAAAAACTAGAGAGCAAAGTTGGTGGCACGGTGGTGCAGCGGTAGAGTTGCTGCCTCACAGCGCCAGAGACCTGGGTTCAACCCCGACTACGGGTGCTGTCTGTACGGAGTTTGCACGTTCTCCCCGTGACTTGCGTGGGTTTTCTCCGAGATCTTCGGTTTCGTCCCACACTCCAAAGACGTGCGGGTTTGTGGGTTACTTGGCTTGATGTAAATGTTAAATTGTCCCTAGTGTGTGTAGGATGGTGTCAGTGTGCGGGGATCGCTGGTCGGTACGGACTCGGTGGGCCGAAGGGCCTGTTTCCACGCTGTATCTCTAAACTAAACGACTCAGTTTGAAAGGCCAACGTCAGATGACCTAAGCAATTGAGTTGGGTGCTGTAGGGGGAGGAGGATACACAAAATAAGACTAGAGGCCACAGCGTTACCGCAGCATGCGGAGCAAAACCACCAGATTCAAAAACAGCTTTTTCTCTCAGGCCATCAGACTACTCAACACACTTAAGAAAATTCCATGAACAGTACCCAAACAAAGACAAACAAACTGTGAAAATAACTTTGGCTCAATGTCGCCAGTACGAAATTTGCACTTTTTCTATATTGCACCTTTCATTGTTGCACCCTGTTTAAAATACCTCAATGTTTTTGCTACATTTTGGCACACTGTGAATATTCTAATATTTTAAATAATGTAATGTCTATTGTCTATTTGTATTGGTATGTTGTCTGTCTGTGTTTTTAATATTACTTGCACATTTGGAGTATGGGGAAACGTAATTTCAATCCTCTGTGTAACTACTGTTGCATAATTGAATTGACAATAAAGTTTACTTTTAACTTTGAACGTTAAGGTGAGGCACAAAGACTAGTTTTGATCTATCTCTCCCTCCAAACCCCATTCTCTCCCCTGTGGCTCAGGCCCTCTAGTCCTGGCAACACCCTCGTAAATCTTCTCTGCATTCTTGCCAGCTTAACGACATCCCTCTTATAGCAGGGTGGCTGAAGCCCAACGCACCGCTCCAAGTGCGGCCTCACCAACGTCTTGTACAAGTGGAGAGAAGGCATGGGTGACGTTTCGGGTGGAGACCCTTCTTCAGACACCCATTCCTTCCCTCCAGGGATGCTGCCTGTCCCGCTGAGTTGCTCCAGCTTATTGTGTCTATCTTTAGTTTGAACAGTGTCTGCAGATCCTTCCGACACATTTCATTGACTACATTAGGTTCAAGACCTGCATGAAATGTAATTTTTGGCCTCAAGTAGGGTAGTCGAGGCCAGTTCATTGGCTATATTTAAGAGGGAGTTAGATGTGGCCCTTGTGGCTAAGGGGATCAGAGGGTATGGAGAGAAGGCAGGTACAGGATACTGAGTTGGATGATCAGCCATGATCATATTGAATGGCGGTGCAGGCTTGAAGGACCGAATGGCCTACTCCTGCACCTAATTTCTATGTTTCTATGTAAGTACTCAGGCACTTTAGTTTAGTTTATTGTCACGTGTACCAAGAGAGAGTCAAGAGTCAAGAGTCAATTTAATTGTCATTTGGACCCGGAGGTCCAAACGAAATGCTGTTTCTGCAGCCATACATTACACACAAATAGACCCCAGACACAACATAATTACATTTAACATAAACATCCATCACATAGCTGTGATGGAAGGCCAAATAAACTTATCTCTCCACTGCACTCTCTCCCCCCCGATGTACCGAGGTGCAGTGAAAAGCTTTTGTTGCGTGCTAACCAGTCAGCGGAAAGACAGTACATGATTACAATCGAGCCGTTTACAGCGCATAGCTACATGATAAGGGAATAACGTTTAGTGCAAGTCCGATCAAGGATAGTCCGAGGTAGACAAGAATGCTGGAGAAAGTCAGCGGGTGAGGCAGTATCTATGGAGCGAAGGAATAGGTGACTTTTCGGGTCGAGACCCAAAGGGTCTCGACCCGAAACGTCACCTATTCCTTCAGTCTGAAGAGTCTCGACCCAAAACATCACATAGAAACATAGAAATTAGGTGCAGGAGTAGGCCATTCGGCCCTTCGAGCCTGCACCGCCATTCAATATGAACATGGCTGATCATCCAACTCAGTATCCCGTACCTGCCTTCTCTCCATACCCCCTGATCCCCTCAGCCACAAGGGCCACATCCAACTCCCTCTTAAATATAGCCAATGAACTGGCCTCAACTACCCTCTGTGGCAGAGAGTTCCAGAGATTCACCACTCTCTGTGTGAAAAAAGTTCTTCTCATCTCGGTTTTAAAGGATTTCCCCCTTATCCTTAAACTGTGACCCCTTGTCCTGGACTTCCCCAACATCGGGAACAATCTTCCTGTATCTAGCCTGTCCAACCCCTTAAGAATTTTGTAAGTTTCTATAAGATCCCCTCTCAATCTTCTAAATTCTAGAGAGTATAAACCAAGTCTATCAAGTCTATCACCTATTCCCTCCATAGATGCTGTCTCGCCTGCTGAGTTTCTCCAGCATTTTTGTCTACCTTCGATTTTTCCAGCATCTGCAGTTGTTCCTTAAACAAAGGATAGACCGAGAGACACCACTTTTTTCCCCATTTGAACATTTATTGAGAAATCACACATTTCCAGCCATTAGTAGAAGAACATTTGTAAAGTTGGTGGCGGACATTTCTTTGTGGGGTCGCTGTGTTTGGTGCGTCATGTTGCTCGTGTTTTCCCCGTAGGATTACCCGGAGAGGAAGAGGAATGAGTGGGTGGTCAGCTGGCCCGGCCAGGTGGTCATCTGTGTGTCTCAGATCTTCTGGACGGCCGAGGTTGAGAAGGCAATTCAAATCGGATCGCAGGTAACATAGAAACATAGAAAATAGGTGCAGGAGGAGCCAGCACCGCCATTCATTGTGATCATGGCTGATCGTCCCCTATCAATAACCCGTGCCTGCCTTCTCCCCATATCCCTTGACTCCACTAGCCCCTAGAGAGCTCGATCTAACTCCCTCTTAAATCCATCCAGTGACTTGGCCTCCACTGCCCTCCGTGGCAGGGAATTCCACAAATTTACAACTCTCTGGGTGAAAAAGATTTTTCTCATCTCAGTCTTAAATGACCTCCCCTTTATTCTAAGACTGTGTGGCCCCTGGTTCTGGACTCACCCAACATTGGGAACATTTTTCCTGCATCTAGCTTGTCCAGTCCTTTTATGATTTTATATGTTTCTATAAGACCCCCCCCCCCCCCCCTCCTCATCCTTCTAAACTCCAGTGAATACAAGCCTAGTCCTTTCAATCTTTCCTCATATGACTGTCCCGCCATCCCAGGGATCCTCATATTAGGAGACCAAAACTGTACACAATACTCCAGAGGTGGTCTCACCAGAGCCATGTAACGTCTCTGACACCTGCAGGGAGTAGTGGACGCAGCCCAGACCGTCACGCAAAAGCCAACGTCCCTTCCATCGAAGAAGGGTCTCGACCCGAAACGCCACCCATTCCTTCTCTCCAGAGGCACTTGCCCATCCCGCTGAGTTACTCCAGCACTTTTGTCCCTGTCTTCCCTCCCATCCACTCCGTCCTTTAAGAATAAGGCATTTAGACCAGGGACAAGGCCACACTTTTTCACACAGAGAGTTAACATAGAAACATAGACAATAGGTGCAGGAGTAGGCCATTCTGACCTTTGAGCCTGC
This sequence comes from Leucoraja erinaceus, assembly GCF_028641065.1. NCBI lineage: Eukaryota > Metazoa > Chordata > Chondrichthyes > Rajiformes > Rajidae > Leucoraja > Leucoraja erinaceus. Next base: position 2,807,498 of record NC_073392.1, on the reverse strand, counting down.
ACCGCCATTCAATATGATCATGGCTGATCATCCAACTCAGTATCCCGTACCTGCCTTCTCTCCATACCCTCTGATCCTCTTAGCCACAAGGGCCACATCTAACTCCCTCTTAAATCCAGCCAATGAACTGGCCTCAACTACCTTCTGTGGCAGAGAATTCCACAGATGTGAGTCTGTGGAATTCTCTGCCTCAGAGGGCGGTGGAGGCAGGTTCTCTGGATACTTTCAAGAGGGAGCGAGATAGGGCTCTTAAAGATAGCGGAGTCAGGGGATATGGGGAGAAGGCAGGAACGGGGTACTGATTGGGGATGATCAGCCATGATCACATTGAATGGCGGTGCTGGCTCGAAGGGCCGAATGGCCTCCTCCTGCACCTATTGTCTATTGTCTTGTTTAATTCAATACTGACATCAGATTATTACAGTAGTGTTTCATTAAATTGTTTCATTTCATTGTCCGCATCTCACGCTGCCTCGGCAAGGCCAGCAGGAACAACAGCACAGACCAGTCTCACCCCGGCCCCCCCCCCCCCCCACTCTGTCTTCTCGTGTCCAGGGAAAGTCCCAGAAACAGATTCCATCACTGGCCTTCACGGTGGCGCAGCGATAGAGTTGCTGCCTCACAGCGCCAGAGGCCCGGGTTCGATCCTGACTACGGGTGCTGTCAGTACGGAGCTTGTACATTCTCCCCGTGCGTGACTAGGGGGGTTTCCTCCGGGCGCTCCGGTTTCCTCCCACATTCCCAAAAGACGTGCGGGTTTGTGGGTCAATTGGCCCTCTGTAAATTGACTCAAGTGTTTTAGATAGAACCAGTGTACGGGGTGATCGCTGGTCGGCACGGACTCGCTGGGCCGAAGGGCCTGTTTCGGCACCATCTCTCTAAACTAAACTAAGCTGGGATATTTGAATCATGGTGGTTTGTGATTGCACCACAGGGCCTCAACGTGTACAATGGCAAACTGCAGCAGCAACTGAACAACATCGTGGAGCTGGTGAGGGGGAAACTGTCCAAACAAACGCGCATCACACTCGGTGCCCTGGTCACCATCGATGTTCACTCCCGGGATGTGGTCGAAGGCTTGATCGAGAAAGGTATTCTGCAGAGATTATGTATGAATGAATGAATGAGTTTATTGGCCAAGTATGTTCACATACAAGGAATTTGCTTTGGTGCTCCGCCCGCAAGTGACAACATGTGACAAATAAAGTTGTCTTGTCTTGTCTTGTCTTGACTTGACCTGACTTGAAGGTAGACAAAAAAGCTGAAGAAACTCAGCGGGTGCAGCAGCATCTATTGGAGCGAAGGAAATAGGCAACGTTTCGGGCCAAAACCCTTCTTCAGACTGGGGGGGGGTGAGGGGGCGGGGAGAAGAAAGGAAAAATGTTGAGGAGCCCGAAGGCTGGGGGATGGGAGGAGATAGCAGGAGGGCTGAGGAAGGGGAGGAGACAGCAAGGACTAACAACATTGGGAGAATTCAATGTTCATGCCCCCAGGATGCAGACTCCCCAAGCGGAATATGAGGTGCTGTTCCTCCAATTTCCGGTGTTGCTCTCTCTGGCCATGGAGGAAACCCAGGACAGAGAGGTCGGATACGGAGTGGGAGGGGGAGTTGAAGCGCTGAGCCACCGGGAGGTCAGGTTGGTTATTGCGGACCGAGCGGAGGTGTTCGGCGAAACGATCGCCAAGCCTACGCTTGGTCTCACCGACATAGATGAGGTTGGAGGAGATGCAGGTAAACCTCTGTCGCACCTGGAATGACTGCTTGGGTCCTTGATTGGAAATTGAGCTGACTTGACTTGGATGTAACATTGCACTGTACTCCAGTGTTACTCTGTGTCCCGTGATGCATTTGATTGACATTAGCCACTCTTTGCCACAGAGGTTTCTAGTCAGACGGACTTCAACTGGCTTGCCCAGCTGCGGTACTACTGGACTAATGAGAACGTCCGGGTCCACATCATCAACTGCAACGTCAAGTATGCTTACGAGTATCTGGGCAACTCGCCGCGGCTGGTGATCACCCCACTCACAGACCGCTGTTACCGTACTCTGGTAAGTCCACAAACACCAGCCCTAATTTTTTTTTTTTTTTTTTTTTTTTTTTTTTTAATCAAAAAATGTATTCAATTATTAAAAAATAATATTTACACTACAATACAACAAGCCAGAGCCCACCACCATAAATACAATACAAACATATATCCATAATACACCATTATACAATTATGATACAATCCTTATTGAGGATACATTCAACACCCTGCGGAGCCCAGCGGTCCCGGAACTCCCTAACACCAGCCCTAATGTGTAGGAAGGAACTGCAGATGCTGGTTTACACCGAAGATAGACACAAAATGCTGGAGTAACTCAGCGGGACAGGCAGCATCTCTGGAGGGAAGGAATGGGTGACATTTCGGGTCAAGACTCTTCTTCAGAATCTACATGTCGCTGCTTTCAATAGGCTGGACCCAGAACTCTGGTACCCTCTGCCTGAATATCTCCAATTGTCTGAATCCCTTTAACACACAACGTTTCAGGTCCATTCTGAAGAAGGGTCTCGACCCGAAACATCGCCAGTTCCTTCTCTCCAGAGATGCTGCCTGTCCCGCTGAGTTACGCCAGCATTTTGTGCCTAACATCATTCCTAAACTTGTCATTTTTCTTAAGTTTGCAAAATGTCGATATAAAAATGTAGAAGTCACCCCACTGGCAGATGAAGGTCACCGCACCTTGGTAAATCCAAAAATATCATCCCGAAACCTGTCCTTGCCATGAATGTTCCAAAAACCTCGTTATAAGGCCAGTCTCACCCCAGTCACTCCCTCTTCTCCCCTCTCCCATCGGGCAAGAGGTACAGAAGTGTGAAAACGCACACCTCCAGATTCAGGGACAGTTTTTCATCCCAGCTGTTATCAGGCAACTGAACCATCCTACCACCAACTAGAGAGCGGCAGTCCTGACCTCCCATCTACCTCATTGGAGACCCTCAGACTATCTTTAATCAGACTATACTGTAAATTTTCTTGCACTGAATGTTATCCCATTCACCCCTGTATCTGTACACTGTGGACAGCTCGATTGTAATCATGTATAGTCTTTCCACTGACTGGTTAGCACGCAACACAAAAGCTTTTCACTGTACCTCAGTACACGTGACTATAATAGGCTCATACTGTCAGCTGCACCAAGGCACGGTGAGAAATCTGAAGAAGGTCCCTGACCCATAACGCCATCTATTGATGTTCTCCATAGATGCTCACAATTCACATCAGCAGAATTGGGGTATTCAGCCCAATGGGTCTACTCTACAATTCATTCATGGCTGATCTATCTTCATCTTTCAACACCATTCTTCTCCCCGTAACCTTTGACACCCTAACCCACTGAGGTATTCCAGCATTTTGTGGGTTTTTTATTTGACAGTGAAAAGCTTTGTTTTGCTTGTTGATTAGAGCCATGTAGCGTGATAACAGGCCCTTCGGCCCAACTTGTCCACACCGGCCAACATGTCCCCTCTACACTAGTCCCACCTGCCTGCATTTAGCCCATATACCTCCAAACCTGTCCTATCCATGTACCTGTCTAACTGTTTCTTAGACGTTGGGATAGTCCCAGCCTCAACTACCTCCTCTGGCAGCTTGTTCCATACACCCACCACCCTTTGTGTGAAAAAGTTACCCCTCAGATTCCTATTAAATCTTTCCCCCTTCACCTTGAACCCATGTGCTCTGGTCCTTGACTCCCCGACTCTGGGCAGGCACTGATTGTCGTGGGGTAATCTTTGACCAGAATGTTTCTCTTGCTGATAGATCGGAGCGTTTTACTTGGACTTGGGCGGGGCTCCCGAAGGCCCAGCGGGAACAGGCAAGACGGAATCGGTCAAGGACCTGGCCAAGGCGGTGGCCGTCCAGTGTGTGGTCTTCAACTGCTCCGATGGTCTGGATTACATCGCCATGGGCAAAGTAACTCGCGTTCCCAAATCCAACCCATGATATCGTGAATGACAACGTCAAGAGATTTGTTCAAGAGGAACTGCAGATGCTGGAAAAAGTGCTGGAGAAACTCAGCGGGTGCAGCAGCATCTATGGAGCGAAGGAAATAGGCAACGTTTCGGGCCGAAACCCTTGGGTTTCGGCCCGAAACGTTACCTATTTCCCAAGGGATTCAAAGGGAAGGAGTTCCTTTGCTCCATAGATGCTGCCTCACCCGCTGAGTTTCTCCAGCATTTTTGTCTACCTACAATATTCCAATGTCTGTAATGATGTAGTCGGGAAGGAAACTTCATGCCTCCATTGAAGCTGTACTGTTTAACGGGCTACTCAAACATGTGGCACATCTGTCACCAAACACTGTGGGCACTGCCCGGTGATATGAGCGCTCCCTGTATCTCTCACAGAGATTGGGCTATGGGGCAGCATGGCGGCACGGTGGCTCAGCGGTAGAGTTGCTGCCTCACAGCGCCAGAGACCTGGGACTCCAGAGTATGTACGTTCTCCCCGTGACCTGTGTGGGTTTTCTCCGGGAGCTCCGGTTTCCTCCCACGCTCCAAAAATTTACAAGTTTGTAGGTTGTACAGGAAAGAACTACAGATGCTGGTTTAAACCGAAGATAGACACAGAAAGCTGGAGTAACTCAGTGGGACAAGCTCCGTCTCTGGGGAGAAGGAATGGGTGATGTTTGGGGTCGAGACCCTTCTTCAGACTAGGATGGGTCTCGATCCGAAACGTCACCCATTCCTTCTCCCCAGAGATGCTGCCTGTCCCGCTGAGTTACTCCAGCATTTTGTGTCTATCTCGGGTTTGCAGGTTAATTGGCTTGGCGTTATTGTTAATTGTCCCTAGTGTGTGTAGGATAGCGTTAGTGCACGGGGATCGTTGGCCGGCACGGACGCGGTGGGCCGAATGGCCTGTTTATGCGCTGTATCTCTAAACCTAAAACAAAACCTTGTTTTCTCTCCAGTTTTTCAAGGGGCTGGCCTCTTCAGGAGCCTGGGCCTGCTTCGATGAGTTCAATCGGATTGAGCTGGAGGTGTTGTCGGTGGTAGCGCAGCAGATCCTCTGCATCCAAAGAGCAAAGCAGAACGCTATGGAGACCTTCGTATTCGAGGGTACCGAACTACGACTCAATCCAAATTGCTTTGTTGCCATCACCATGAATCCGGGCTATGCCGGCCGCTCTGAACTGCCCGACAACTTGAAGGTACAAACCGTCTCGTATCCAACCGCACTTCACCGCTTCACAAATTATAGGTGTATTGCGTGCAGTTTTGGTCTCCTCATTTGAGGAAGGACATTTTTGCTGTTGAGGGAGTGCAGCGTAGGTTCACCAGGTTAATTCCCAGGATGGCGGAACTGTTATATGATGAAGGAATGGGTCGACTGGGCTTGTATTCACTGGAATTTAGAAGGATGAGAGGGAATCTTGAATGAATGAATAAGTTTGTTGGCCGAGTATTCCCATACAAGGAATTTGCCTTGGTGCTCCGCCCGCAAGGACAACATGACATACATTGACAGTTGGGAATGACACATAAAACATTAAACATTAACAATAAAACATTATTGATGAAACATGTGAATTAAATAAAATACCAGAGCATAAGGAGGCTACAGATTTTTGGTTATTGAGTAGAGCTACTACTCGTGGTGGCTAAATGGCTTAAAAAAGCGTATAGAAAGATACAAAATTCTTATGGGATTGGACAGGCAAGATGCAGGAAAAATGATCCCCATGTTGGGGCAGTCCGTAACCAGGGGTCACAGTTTAAGAATAAGGGGTAAGCCATTTAGGACAGAAATTAGAAAAAATGTTTCACCCAGAGAATTGTGGAATCTGTGGAATTCTCTGCCACAAAAGGCAGTGGAGGCCAATTCACTGGATGTTTTCAAGAGAGAGTTAGGTACTGATTCTGGATGATCAGCCATGATCATATTGAATGGCGGTGCTTGTTCGAAGGGCCGAATGGCCTACTCCTGCACCTATTTTCTATGTTTCTTTAGGAGTAGAATTAGGCCATTCGGCCCATCAAGTGTACTCCGCCATTCAACAATCATGGCTGATCTATCTGTACCTCCTAATCCCAGTCTCCTGCCTTCTCCCCATAACCCTTGGATTCCTGTTCTAATCAAGAATTTGTCTATCTCTGCCTTAAGCAGATCCACTGACAAGGCCTCCACAGCCCTCTGTGGCAATGAGTTTATATACATATTATATACACACTGTGCTTCCTCTGTCGTGTATTATATTGTTTTACAGTGTACCATGTTTACATATAGTGTTGTGCTGCTGTAAGTGAGAATGTCATTGTTGTATCGGGGACACTCCTGAGTGAGCCTGCCGTTTTGCCTGTACTGTAGGTGCTGTTCCGGACAGTTGCGATGATGGTTCCCAACTATGCGCTGATAGCCGAGATCTCCCTCTACTCCTACGGTTTCCTGAACGCCAAGCCCTTGTCGGTGAAAATAGTGATGACCTACAGGTTGTGTTCGGAGCAGCTTTCGTCTCAGTTCCACTACGATTACGGCATGCGGGCGGTCAAGGCTGTCCTGGTTGCCGCCGGCAACTTGAAGCTGAAATTCCCCACTGAGAATGAAGATGTGTTGGTGAGTGGGTTTGGCAGTGTTTTACTAAAGTGAAAATCGAATGTTGATTTCTCTAACTTCAAGTAACCCCGGCATTCCCTCTCTCTCCATCCCTCCCCCACCCAAGATGCACTCGCTTCAGTCTGCAAAAGGGTCTCGACCCGAAACGCCACCCATTCCTTCTCTCCAGAGATGCTGCCTGTCCCGCTGAGTTACTCCAGCTGTTTGTGTCTATCCTCCAGCTTCAAAGATGTCTTGGATAGGAACTGCAGATTGTCTATCAGCCCAGGTTCAATTTTGACCTCTGGTGCTACTGTGCGGAGTTTGCACGTTCTCTTTAAGACCGTGTGGGTTTCCTCCGGTTTGCTCCCACATCCCAATGACGTGCAGGTTTGTAGGCTAATTGACCCTCTCTGAATGCCCCCCCTAGTGTGTAGGAAGTGGATGGGAAGGCGGAATTCCATAGAACCAGTGTTTCCTCCCCACTCCATTATCAGTCCGATGAAGATCCCCTACCCGAAACGTTGTCTGCCCATTCCCCCCACAGATGCTGCCTGACCCATTCAGATTCTCCAGCACTTTGCTTCAATATTAAATGCTACAAGGAAGTTCATGAGGAAAAGGTCATAAGGAATAGGAGTGGAATGAGGCCATTTGGTTAATTAGGCCATAACCCCTGACACCCACACTAATCAAGAATCTATCCATCTCTGCCTTAAATATATCCACTGACGGCCTCCACAGCCGTCTGTGGCAAAGAATTCCACAGATTCACCACCCTCTGACGAAAGACATTTCTCCTCACCTCCTTCCTCAAAGAACATCCTTTAATTCTGAGGCTGTCACCTCTACTCCTAGACTCTCCCACTGGTGGAAACATCCTCTCCACATCCACTCTATCCAAGCCATTCACTAATCTGTACGTTTCAATGAGGTCTCCCCCCTCATTCTTCTAAACTCCAGCGAGTACAGGCCCAGTGCTGACGAACTCTCATCGTATGTTAACCCACTCGTTCCCGGGATCAAAACCTACTCTGGATCCTCTCCAGAGCCGGCACATCCTTCCTCAGATATGGGGCCCAAAATTGCTCACAAGATTCCAAATGTGGCCTGACCAGCGCCTTGTAGAGCCTCAGCGTTACATCCCTGTTATTGTATACAAGCCCTCTTGAAATAAATGCTAGCATTGAGTTTGCTTTCATGCCGGCATTAAGTTGTCATGAAACGAGATTTTACAATTTAGAGGCATTTAAAAAGGTCTTTATTCTCTAGTACGCATGTTCCAGCGTATATTCTTGTTCAATTTGCAGTGGTTCTGTTTAAATAATTTGATTAAAAAACCATGTATCTTCTAGTTACTGCGATCGATCAAAGATGTGAATGAGCCCAAGTTCCTCTCGCACGATATTCCGCTGTTTAGTGGGATCACAAGTGATTTGTTTCCTGGTATTGTTCTCCCTGAAGCTGATTACCAGGTAGGAATAGTTTTCAGCGATTGGGTAATCAAAGTAAAATAGAGTCACAGACAATAGACAGTAGGTGCAGGAGTAGGCCATACGGCCCTTCGAGCCAGCACCGCCATTCACCGTGATCATGGCTGATCATCCCCAATCAGTACCCCGTTCCTGCCTTCTCCCCTTATCCCCTGACTCCGCTATCTTTAAGAGCCCAATCTAGCTCTCTATTGAAAGTATCCAGCGAACTGGCCTCCACCGCCCTCTGAGGCAGAGAATTTCACAGACTCACAAGTGTTTCCTGATCTCCGTTCTAAATGGCTTACCCCTCATTCTTCTTCTTGCGTGTGACGTGCACAGCCTAAAGTTGTTGGACAGCTTGTTCTATTTGATCTTATTGGACTGTGCACGCCAGGTTGATTGCATTCGTCGAAACAGGGCGGACCACGTGAATCTTCCCACCCCAACCCCTTATTCTTAAACTGAGACCCTTGGTTCTGGACTCCCCCAACATCGGGAACATGTTTCCTGCCTCTGGCGTGTCCAAAACCTTACTAATCTTATATGTCTCAATGAGATCTCCTCTCATCCTTCTAAACTCCAGAGTGTACAAGCCCAGCCGCTCCATTCTCTCAGCATTTGACAGTCCCGCCATCCCGGGAATTAACCTGGTGAACCTATGCTGCACTCCCTCAATAGCAAGAATGTCCTTCCTCAAATTTGGAGACCAAAACTGCACACAGTACTCCAGGTGTGGTCTCACCAGGGCCCTGTACAACCGCAGAAGGATCTCTTTCAGTCGCTGGCTGTCATAGAGTCATACGGCATGGAAACAGGCCCTTCGACCCATCTTTCCCATGCTGGCCACACCTCCTTCAGCTAGTAGACCTACAATAACCGTCTAAGAAGGAACTGCAGATGCTGGAATATCGGAGGAAGACAAAAGTGCTGGAGAAACTCAGCGGGTGCAGCAGCATCTATGGAGCGAAGGAAATAGGCAATGTTTTGGGGCCGAATCCCTTGGGAAATAGGCAACGTTTCGGGGTGAATCACTTGGGAAATAGGCAAAGTTTCAGGGCCGAATCCCTTGGGAAATAGGCAACGTTTCGGGCCGAAACCCAAGGGTTTCGGCCCGAAACGTTACCTATTTCCTTCGCTCCATAGATACTGCTGCACCCGCTGAGTTTCTCCAGCACTTTTGTCTACAATAACTGTCCCTGATTCCACAAATCTAATGAATAACAATATTTGTATTGTGTTTCCCCCACTTGAATTCTCCTTATCACTCCTTATCACTGTCAAAGTTATTTGAAATGTTGTACCCACCATTTTCCTCTTGTTGTTCCTTCGTATAAAATAACACGAGTTTCATTTGTCCTTTAGCTTTTCCTGGAGTGTTCAGTTGAATGCTGCTTTAAACAAGGAGTTCAGCCAGTCAAGCCCTTCCTGGCCAAAATGATCCAGACCTACGAAATGATGATTGTGAGGCATGGGTGAGTGTATGTACAACAGGTTTGTACAACTGGAGTAGCGTCCGGCTGTATATATAACCGTGCGAGGGCTGGGAGATTGCAACCTTCACGGGGTCCGCCCCGTTTCCACGAATGCACCCAACCCCGCGTGCACGATCAAATAGAACAAGTTGTCCTCCAACTTTAGCCTGTGCACGTCATACGCAAGAAGAAGAAGATACGATACGTATCCCAGGAGGGAAATTAGAAACATAGAAACATGGGCATCACACGCCTCAGCACTCGTGAGTAAGGCAAGGCAGCGCCTTTACCACCTCAGGCAATTGAAGAAATTCAGAGTGTCTCCGAGGATCCTCCAGTGCTTTTACGCAGCGGCGGTGGAAAGCATCTTGTCCGGGAACATTACCATCTGGTTTGGGAATTGCTCTGCCAAGGACAAGAAGGCTCTGCAGAGAGTAGTGCGTTCAGCCGAACGCACTATGGGAACTTCACTCGCCCCCCTGCAGGAACTATACAACAGGAGGTGCAACTCCAGAGCAAATAAAATCATGGGAGACCCCTTCCACCCCTGCAACGGACTGTTTCAGCTGCTACGGTCAGGCAAACGCCTCCGTTGCCATGCGGTGAGAACGGAGAGGTTGAGAAGGAGTTTCTTCCCAGAGGCAATTCGGACTGTAAACGCCTATCTCACCAGGGACTATCTCTACAGAACGTTTTTCCTTCCATTATTTATTATGTAAAAGAATATGTGTGTTATGATTGTGTTTATAATTTGTTTGGTTGTTTTGTTGTTTGTCTTTTGCACAAAAGTCCGCGAGCATTGCCACTTTCATTTCACTGCACATCTCGCATGTGTATGTGACAAATAAACTTGACTTGACTTGACTTGACATAGACAATAGGTGCAGGAGGAGGCTATTCGGCCCCTCGAGCCTGCACCGCCATTCAATATGATCATGGCTGATCATCCAACTCAGCATCCTGTACCTGCCCTCTCTCCATACCCCCTGATCCCTTTAGCCACAAGGGCCACATCTAACTCCCTCTTAAATATAGCTGCCCAACAGTCATAAAAAAACACAAAATCCGTGAAACATGAAATTAAAGTGATGGGTGGAAAGGATTGGGGATGTGCAAAGATTGGGGGGGGGGGGGAGTCAGTCTCAGTCTACCCCATGACAGAAGGGGGAGGGGTTGTACAGTTTGATAGCCACAGGGAAGAAGGATCTCCTGTGTCGTTCTGTGCTGCATCTTGGTGGAACCAGTCTGTTGCTGAGGGTGCTCCTCAGGTTGACCAGTGTATCACGGAGGGGGGGGGTGACACTGCCTCAGGAAAGCAACCAACCTAATCAAAGGTTGTGATGAAAGAATCTTCTTCAGTCTGAAGATGTACCCCATCCTGAGGGCAGGGTGTAGGTTCACCAGGTTAATTCCCGGGATGGCGTGACTGTCATATGCTGAGAAAATGGAGCGGCTGGGCTTGTACACTCTGGAGTTTAGAAGGATGAGAGGGAATCTTATTGAAACATGTAAGAATGTTAAGGGCTTGGACATGCAAGAGGCAGGAAACATGTTCCCGATGTTGGGGGAGTCCAGTACCAGGGGTCACAGTTTAAGAATAAGGAGTAAGCCACTTAGAACGGAGACGAGGAAACACTTTTTCTCACAGAGAGTGGTGAGTCTGTGGAATTCTCTGCCTCAGAGGGCGGTGGAGGCGGGTTCTCTGGATTCTTTCAAGAGAGAACTAGATAGGGCTCTTAAAAAATAGCAGAGTCAGGGGATATGAGGAGAAGGCAGGAACGGGGTACTGATTGTGGATGATCAGCCATGATCACTTTGAAGGCGGTGCTGGCTTGAAGGGCCGAATGGCCTCCTCCTGCACCTATTGTCTATGTTTCTATGAAGAGTGTATTACCACATGAATGAGAGTTGACGTTAGTTTTTTCTCCTGAGCAGGTTCATGCTGGTTGGAGAGCCTTTCTCTGGGAAGACCAAAACTCTACAAGTGCTGGCGGACACGTTGACGCTCATGAATGAACGTGGACTGAACGAGGAAGAAAAGGTTGTCCATCGAACTGTCAATCCTAAAGCCATTACCATGGGCCAACTCTTCGGACAGTTTGATCTGGTCTCGCACGAGGCAAGTGATTTAAGTCACTCCTTACAAACAGTTAATATACACGTACGGCTCCCTGGAATAAGGCAGAGACAGAGAGGATGTGGAAAGGATGTTTGGATGATCAGCCATGATCACATTGAATGGCGGTGCTGGCTCAAAGGGCCGAATGGCCTCTACTCCTGCTTTTATGTTTCCATGTTTCTATATTTCCGCTGTTGGGAGAGTGATGTTTCACAGAGTGCTGGAGTAACTCAGCGGGTCAGGCAGCATCTATGGAGCTAAGGAAATAGGCAACGTTTCGGGCCGAAACCCGTAAGGGTTTCGGCCCGAAACGTTGCCTATTTCCAGAAGGATTTCGGCCCGAAACGTTGCCTATTTCCTTAGCTCCATAGATGCTGCTGCACCATAACTGAGTGGGTCAGGCAGCATCTGTGGAGAACATGGATAAGTGATGTTTCACAGAGTGCTGGAGTAACTCAGTTCAGGCAGCATCTGTGGAGAACATGGATAAGGTGACGTTTTGTGTCTGGACAAGGAAACATTGTCTGTCCATTCCCTCCACAGGTGCTGCCTGACCCGCTGAGTTCCTCCAGCATTTTTGACTACCTTCGATTCTTTCCAGCATCTGCAGTTCTTTCTTAAACAACGGAGTAACTCAGCAGGTCAGGCAGCATCTCCAAAGAATGTGGATAGGTGACATTTGGATCGGGACACTTCTTCAGACTAATTTAATGGTCCCAACCAATAACGTCACCTACCCATGATCTCCAGAGATGCAGCCTAACCCGTTGAATTAGTCCAGCACTTTGTATCTTTTTTTGTAAACTGGCATCTGCAGTTTTTTAAGCAGACTTTGCTGGACTTTATCTTGCACTAAACATTATTTCCGATGTGTACACTGTGAATGGCTCGATTGTAATCCTGTATTGTCTTTCCGCTGACTGGTCAGCACGCCACATAAGCTTTTCACTGTACCTCGGTACACGTGACAATAAACTAAACTCAAACTATAAAAAATCTTTATTGCAGCAGTAAAATTAATTCACTTTGTTGAAATATGAAAGATTTTAATTTGTGTATTTTTGACATGGTATTATTTTAACTTAATTTAGTTTGGTTAAAGATACAGCGTGGAGAAAGGCCCTTCGGCCCACCGAGTCTGTGCCGACCAGCGATCCCCGCACACTAACACTATCCCACACACACTTGTGACAATTTACACCTCCACCAAGCCAATTAACCTACAAACCCGCACGTCTTTGGAGTGTGGGAGGAAACCGCAGATCCCGGGGAAATCCCACGCAGGTCACGGGGAGAACGTACAAACTCCGTACAGACAGCGCCCGTAGTCGGGATCATGCCCGGGTCTCCGGCGCTGTGAGGCAGCAACTCTACCGCTGCGCCACCGTGATTAGTTGCAGAGTTATATTTATTAGTGGTTTTTACGACACTGCAGTAGCATACGTTGTAAGTCTCTGCTTCACGATTGATCTCGACTGAGTGTTTGTATCGTTCACAGTGGACTGACGGAATCGTGGCAAACACCTTCCGGGAATTTGCCTCGGCCGAGACCCCCGATCGTAAGTGGGTGATATTTGACGGGCCCATCGACACGCTGTGGATTGAGAGCATGAACACAGTCCTGGATGATAACAAGAAGGTGAGGGGAGGGGGGGGTCATTGCAGTGATGCTCCACACTCTTAATACACACTAAACCTAACGTTCTCACGGCTTTTTGTTAAGCATCTAAGTAAGTAAGTTTATTGGCCAAGTATTCACATACAAGGAATTTGCCTTGGTGCTCCACCCACAAGTAACAACATGACACACAGTGACAGTTACAAATGACTCAGAAAACACTAAACATTAATAATAATAAAACATTAATGATAAAACACCATTGTCAAGCAACCAACAAAATACCAGATCAAAGGGAGGCTACAGATTTTTGGCTGTTGAGTAGAGCAACTACTCGTGGATAAAAAAATGTTTTTATGTCTGGCTGTGGCAGCTTTGACAATCCGGAGTCGCCTTCTAGAGGGAAGTGATTCAAAGAGTTTGTGGCCAGGGTGAGAGGGGTCAGAGATGATCTTGCTAGGCTCGCTTCCTATCCTTTGCAAAGCAGACAAACCCTGTCCTTATTAAATGAGGACAGGTACAAAATACCATTCAGCAAGAACAATAACTAGGAAATAATACAAGAAATCTGAGGAAGGGTGTCGTCCCGAAACGACGCCTATTCCTTCGCTCCATAAATGCTGTCTCACCCGCTGAGTTTCTCCAGCGTTTTTATCTACCCTCGATTTTTCCAGCATCTGCAGTTCCTTCTTAAACAGGAAATATTACAAAGTGCTGGAGTAACTCAGCGGGTCAGGCAGCATCTGTGGAGAACATGGATAGGTGATGTTTCACAGAGTGCTGGAGTAATTCAGCGGGTCAGGCAGCATCTATGGAGCTAAGGAAATAGGCAACGTTTCGGGTCGAAACCCTTCCGGGTTTCGGCCCGAAACGTTGCCTATTTCCAGAAGGATTTCGGCCTGAAACGTTGCCTATTTCCTTAGCTCCATAGATGCTGCTGCACCATAACTGAGTGGGTCAGGCAGCATCTGTGGAGAACATGGATAGGTGACGTTTCACAGAGTGCTGGAGTAACTCAGCGGGTCAGGCAGCATCTGTGAAGAACATGGATAGGTGACGTTTCACAGAGTGCTGGAGTAACTCAGCGGGTCAGGCAGCATCTGTGGGAGAACATGGATAGGTGACGTTTCACAGAGTGCTGGAGTAACTCAGCGGGTCAGGCAGCATCTGTGGAGAACATGGATAGGTGACGTTTCACAGAGTGCTGGAGTAACTCAGCGGGTTAGGCAGCATCTCTGTTCATAAGGAATAGGAGTAGAATTAGGCCTTCAGCGCATCAAGTCTACTCCATTGAACATGGATAGGTGGCCTTTTGGGTCGGGACCCTTCTGCAGACTGATTGTGGCGGGGGGAAGGGGCAGAGAGCTGGAAGGCAGGAGGGGGTTTAGTTGCAACTTAATTTAGGTTTATCTTTAACTCAAGCTCAAATTACCAACAATGTCATTTACCCGAGGAGCTTACAGCACATGTCTGTGGATATTATATGGACAATAGGTGCAGGAGTGGGCCATTCGGCCCTTCGAACCAGCACCACCATTCAATGTGATCATGGCTGATCATCCCCAATCAGTACCCCGTTCCTGCCTTCTCCCCATATCCCCTGACTCCGCTATTTTTAAGAGCCCTATCTAGCTCTCTATTGAAAGCATCCAGAGAACCAGCCTCCACCGCCCTCTGAGGCTGAGAATTCCACAGACTCACCACTCTCTGTGAGAAAAAGTGTTTCCTTGTCTCCGTTCTAAATGGCTTAAATGATTAAATGGTTGAACCGGGATCTCTGGCGCTGGGGGGCAGTGGCACTACCCGCTGCTCCACTGTGCCCCCCTGAGTTTGAGGTTGACTGTCTGATAGCCGTTACTCATTCAATCAGTTCCTTACAATTGCTGCTTGTTTCATTTACAGCTCTGCTTGATGAGTGGGGAGATCATACAGATGTCCCAACAGATGAGCCTGATATTTGAAGTCATGGATCTGTCTCAAGCCTCGGTAAACTTCCTCTTTATTGTCTCCGAGAATATTGAAAGATCATAGAGTGATACAGTGTGGAAACAGGCCCTTCAGACCAACTTGCCCACACTGGCCAACATGTCCCATCTACAATAGTTCTACCCGTCCGCATTTGGCCCATATCCCTCCAAACCTGCCCTATCCATGTACCTGTCTAAATGTTTCTTAAATGTTGGGATAGTCCCAGCCTCAACTACCTCCTCTGGCAGCTTGTTCCATACACCCACCACCCTCTGTATGAAAAGGCTGCCCCTCAGATTCCTATTAAATCTTTTCCCTTTCACCTTAAACCTATGTCCTCTGGTCCTCGATTCCCCTACTCTGGGCAAGACACTCTGTGCATCTACCCGATCTATTCCTCTCATGATTTGATACACCTCTATATAAGATCTCCCCTCATCCTCCTGCACTGCCTGCTCAACCTCTCCCTATACCTCTGGAGCCCACACCCTCCATTCCTGGCCCCATCCTCGTAAATCTTCTCCGAACCCTTTCAAGCTTGACATGCATCTTTCCGATGATATCATGTGATGCGAGTCATTCTTTGCCTTGTCAGCCGGCCACCGTTAGCCGCTGTGGTATGATCTATCTGGAGCCGGCCCAGTTGGGCTGGAAGCCTCTCGTTGTGTCCTGGCTGAACGGGCTGGCTAAGGTGGTGCCTCAGAAGGACCTGCGCATCATGCTGGAGGACCTCTTTGACTGGCTGGTCCCAGTTGCCCTGCACGTTCTACGGAAGCAATGCAAGGTAAACACGCCTTCTCACGAGAACACTGCAACATATCACTAAACATTAGGTCGTCACAGATCAATGATTTAAATTGACTAAAGAAACAAAAATGTATTTGCAATAGAACGGGGGGCACAATTGATTGACTGAAAGATACATGATGGACAGGCCCACTGCTTCACAAGGTTAATTCCCGGGATGGCGGGACTGTCATCTGCTGAGAGAATGGAGCGGCTGGGCGGAGCACCAAGGCAAATTCCTTGTATGTGAATACTTGGCCAATAAACTTACTTACTTATACTCTGGAGTTTAGAAGGATGAGAGGGGACCTTATTGAAACATATAAGATTATTAAGGGTTTGGACACGCTAGAGGCAGGAAACATGTTCCCGATGTTGGGGGAGTCCAGAACCAGGGGCCACACACAGTTTAAGAATAAGGGGTAGGCCATTTAGAACGGAGACGAAGAAACACTTTTTCCACGCAGAGTTGTGAGTCTGTGGAATCCTCTGTCTATTGTCTATCTCAATACATGTGGCAATGATAAACGAAAGTAAATATGAAATGCTTTGCACGCTGCCATTCCTGTTCAACTGAGCTCACAAACTGAAGCCCTCACATCCCAAGGATGTGCAGCTTTGTACGTTAATTGGCTATCGTGTGCAGGGAGCGGATGCATTCGTGGGTCAACAAGGAACTAGTGCAAATGGGCGGGTTTGTGTGGACCTGGTGGGGCAAAGGGCAATAGACAATAGGTGCAGGAATAGGCCATTCGGCCCTTCTAGCCACCACCACCATTCAATGTGATCATGGCTGATCATCCACAATCAGTACCCCGTTCCTGCCTTCTCCCCATATCCCCTGACTCCGCTATCTTTAAGAGCCCCATCTAGCTCTCTCTTGAAAGCATCCAGAGAACCTGCCTCCACCGCCCTCTGAGGACACAGAGGAAAACTTTTTTGTTGCGGGCTAACCAGTCAGTGGAAAGACCAAATGTGATTACAATCAAGTTGTCCACAGTCTACAGATACAGGATAAAGGGCAGGAAGTCATTTAGTGCATATTGTTCACATTTAGTGCAAGAAATTAAGTCTGATTTTTTAAATAGTTTGACGGTCCCTAATGGCTCGTAGATGGGAGGGAGGTCAGGACCGCTTTCAAGTTAATGATAGGGCGGTTCTGTTACCTGATAACAGCTGGGAAGAAATTGTCGCTAAATCTGGAGGTGTGCGTTTTCACACTTCTGTACCTGTTGCCTGCTGTACCTCTAAGGAGAGGGGAGGAGAGGGAGTGACCAGGGTGAGACTGGTCCTTGATTTTGCTGGTGTGGATTACATTCAGCTCCAACTGCACCTTTAGACACACTGCATTATCTGATTTAGTGTCCAAACCCAAGACCAGGATTCATCATAAACAAAATGGTCTAGGAAGGAACTGCAGATGCTCAGCGAGTCAGGCAGCGTCTCTGGAGAAAAGGAATAGGTGACGTTTCATCAGTCTGAGGAAGGGTCTCGACCCATAACATCACCCATTCCTTCTCTCCAGATATATTGCCTAACCTGCTGAGTTACTCCAGCATTTTGTGCCTATCTTCCTCAAAAACAATGTTGTGACTGGCTGTAATAATATAGGCAAATGATATAACTTTTATAGTTAAAAGAATAAAATACTCCAGCAGTGCTGCTGGTGATTAATGGGATAGGCTTGGAAGTGATATGACTCATGCAGGTTCTGTGTCCAATGCCCAGGAGCTGGTGCCGACCACTGACAGCAACACTGTGATCTCACTGACCCGACTGTTCGACATGCTTCTCTGGGACCAGCTGGCGGTCGACCACGATAGCAAGAACGTTCGCATCTGGATAATGGTACCAACCTGCACCCTTCATATCGCCATCTGATATACAGTTACATACAGGATACAGGCCCTTCAGCTCAACTTGCCCACACCGACCAACACACCCGCACCAACCAACACCAACCAACACACCCACACCAACCAACACACCGCCACCCAACCAACCACACCCTCACCAACCAACAACACCCAACCAACACCAACCAACCACACCCGCACCAACCAACACACCCGCACCAACCAACACACCCTCACCAACCAACACACCCTCACCAACCAACACACCCTCACCAACCAACACACCCACACCAACCCACACACCCACACCAACCACCACACACCCACACCAACCAACACGCCCACACCAACCAACACACCCACACCAACCAACACGCCCACACCGACCAACACGCCCACACCGACCACGCCAACCAACACGCTCACGCCAACCAACACGCTCACTCCAACCAACACGCTCACTCCAACCAACACGCCCACACCAACGCCCACGCCAACCTACACGCCAACCCAACACGCCCACGCCAACCAACACGCCCACGCCAACCATCACGCCCACGCCAACCAACACGCCCACGCCAACCATCACGCCCACGCCAACCAACACGCCCACGCCAACCATCACGCCCACGCCAAACATCACGCCCACGCCAACCAACACGCCAACCAACATGCCCACGCCAACCAACACGCCCACGCCAACCAACACACGTATTGACCCGAAACATCACCTATCCCTTCGCTCCATAGACGCTGCTGCACCCGCTGAGTTTCTCCAGCATTTTTGACTACCTTGGGGAAAGGTATTGCTCATTTTGTTTTCTTCTTTGTTCCTCTGCAACGTCCAATTACCTAACAGACCCAACTTTCTATATTTGCAATGCCACATTTTTTAAAAGTTTACCATTATTATAGTCACACGTGCCGAGGTGCAGAGAAAAGCGTTGGTTTGCACGCTGTACATAAATACAGTCAAGTCAAACTCAAGTGCGATAGGTTGAGCATAGCGTACGATCATAAGGCCATAAGTGATAGGGGCAGAATTAGGCCATTCAGCCCGTCAAGTCTACTCCGCCATTCAATCATGGCCAATCCATCTCCTGCCTTCTCCCCGTTAACCCCTGACACCATGTTCTTGCAGCTCACCTGTATGTTTGGATTGTCAGCAATTGTTTCTCCAAGGTGATGTCTCCTTGTCTCCCTTTCCCAGGCTGCGTTTACCTTTTCCCTGATATGGTCCATCGGGGCATCTTGCGACATGGCGGGCCGCATAATATTCGATGCCTTCCTGCGTGAGATTGTATCCATCAAGTCTTCATATCAGCCTCTTCCTGCCTCTGTGGGAAAGTGGGAGTGTCCCTTTGAAGAAAAGGGTTTGGTCTATGACTACATGTATGAGGTATGATGTACAACATGTATGAAGTATGCGCCACATGTATGAGTTAAAGTCTGTCGAATTCTCTGCCACAGAAGGTAGTTGAGGCCACAGTTCATTGGGAGTTAGATGTGGCCCTTGTGGCTAAAGGGATCAGGGGGTATGGAGAGAAGGCAGGTACAGGATACTGAGTTGGATGATCAGCCATGATCATATTGAATGGCGGTGCAGGCTCGAAGGGCCGAATGGCCTACTCCTGCACCTATTTTCTATGTCTCTATGTTTCTATGTCTATCACTACATGCGTGAGACATGATGTTATTCCAGTCCATCAGCCAGAAGCCTCGAAAACTAAATCAAATTGTTTTTTTACGGAGAATGAAATCAGTAAACCCTCATTGAAAGGCCCCCTTGGCAATTGATTTTGTGTACATATCTGTGTGTACAATGTATGTATATATGTATGTTTATATATTATATATGTGTTTACGTGGGTATGTGCATGGATACACACTGAACTTTTTTCCTTGTTATATTGTTTACAGTGTACTATGTTTACATATTCTGTTGTCGTAAGATCACAAGGGATAGGAGCTGAATTAGGCCATTCGGCCCACCTAGTCTACTCCGCCATTCAATCATGGCTGATCTAACTCTCCCTCCGAACCTCATTGTCCTGGAGCAGAGGTCATAGCCTCAGACTTAAAGGACGTTCTTTTAGGAAGGAGATGAGGAGATATTTATTTAGCCCGAGGACAGGTTTGGAGGGATATGGATCAAATGCGGGCAGGTGGGACTAGTGTAGCTGGGACACGTTGGCAGGTGTGGGCAAGTTGGGCTGAAGGGCCTGTCTTTTGCTCTGCGAGACTCTGGCTCCGAGATTGTTAAGTTTAACTGTGCAGTTTCCAGCTAAACATGGAGCATTTCTTCCAGTTTAAAGGCAGAGGCCACTGGGTTCACTGGAATGAATCGATCAAAAACATTAATTTGGGTGACAAGACGACGAAAGTCCAGGACATCATTGTTCCGACAATGGACACTGTCAGGTATACCTACCTGTTGGATTTCTGCATTACATCAGGAAAGTAAGCGCTATTTAAAAGTACCTTTCCATTCACGTTGGTTACCATTAAGGTGACTGTATTTAAGGTGCCTGTCTTTAAGGTGACTGTCTTTAAGGTGACTGTATTTAAGGTGACTGTCTTTAAGGTGACTGTATTTAAGGTGACTGTCTTTAAGGTGACTGTCTTTAAGGTGACTGTCTTTAAGGTGACTGTCTTTAAGGTGACTGTATTTAAGGTGACTGTCTTTAAGGTGACTGTATTTAAGGTGACTGTATTTAAGGTGACTGTATTTAAGGTGACTGTCTTTAAGGTGACTGTCTTTAAGGTGACTGTATTTAAGGTGACTGTCTTTAAGGTGACTGTCTTTAAGGTGACTTAAGGTGACTGTCTTTAAGGTGACTGTATTTAAGGTGACTGTCTTTAAGGTGACTGTATTTAAGGTGACTGTCTTTAAGGTGACTGTCTTTAAGGTGCCAAACACGAGGCCAGGTTAAACTAATCTCCTCTGCCTGCATGTGATCCATATCCCTCCATTCCCTGCATATCCATGCACCTAACTAAAAGCCTCTGAAACGCCCCCATTGTATCTTCCTCCACCACCACCCCAGCAGAGAGTTCCAGGCACCCACTGCCTTCAGTGTGTAAAATAAAACTTGCCCCACACATCTCCTTTAAACTTGACCCCTCTCACCTTAAAGCTACAGCCTCTAGTCTTATTTTGTGTCTTCTCCTTCCCCTACGACACCCAACTCAATTGCTTAGGTTTCCTGACGTTGGGCTTTCAAACTGAGTAGTTTAGTTGAGAGGTACAGTGCAGAAACAGGCCCTTCGACCCACCGAGTCCGTGCCGACCAGCGATCCCCCCGCACACTAACACTATCCTACACACACGAGGGACAATTTACATTAGACCAAAGCCAATGAACCTACAAACCTGCACGTCTTTGGAATGTGGGGAGGCGCCCAATAATGTGGGGGAATCTTTAAACTCTGTCCCGACACTCAAAGCCAGTGAGTTCCACACTTAAGGCTGGTGAGCAGATAGAGTCCTAGAGTGATACAGTGTGGAAACAGGCCCTTTGGCCCAACTTGCCCACACTGGTCAACATGTCCCAGCTACACTAGTCCCATCTGCCCGTGTTTGACCCATGTACCTCTAAACCTGTCCTATCCATGTGCCTGTCTAACTGTTTCTTAAATGTTGGGATAGTCCCAGCCTCAACTACCTCCTCCGGCAGCTCGTTCCATACACCCACCGCCCTTTGTGTGAAAAAGTTGCCTCTTGGGGTCCCCTTCACCTTGAACCTGTGTCCTCTGGTCCTTGATTCCCCTACTCTGGGCAAGAGACTCTGTGCATCTACCCGATCTATTCATCTCATGATTTTATACACCTCTATAAGATCACCCCTCAGGCTTCACAAGTTCACGTTATAGGTATAGAATTAGGCCATTCGGCCCATCGAATCCACTCCGCCATTCAAACATGGCTGATATCTGCCTCCTAATCCCATTCTCCTGCCTTCTCCCCATAACCCTTGACACCAGTTCTAATCAAGAATGTGTCTATATTCCTGCATTAAAAATATCCATTGACTTGGCCTCCACAGCCCTCTGTGGCAATGAGTTCCACAGATTCACCACCCTCTGGCTAAAGAAAGCCTCTTGCACTCCAAGGAATAGAGACCTAGTCTGCCCAACCTCCCGCTACAGCTCAAGCCCTCGAGTCTTGGCAACATCCTAGATACGTCTGGGACATTGGAAATACAACTTGCACCACTGATACCCACATGGGGTTAAAACTGTTGGCACCAATAAGTGATCTGCACAGTTTCTGCACCCAGATGTCAGAGGAACAAAAACTAGCATCTTGTTTCAAACTCGCAATAAGAATTATGCTTCATATTACGGATCTTGTATATTTCTTCATCAAATCTGTGAATCAGTGGGATTCTCTGCCACAGAAGGCAGTGGAGGCCAATTCACTGGATGTTTTCAAGAGAGAGTTATGGGCCTGTACCACTTAGGCGCTTTTTAAGGTGACAACAGGCGACTAGACTGTCGCCAGTGGTCGCCAGTGGTCTCCGGGGTGTTGTCTGTATGGTCGTGAGTCGTCTCCTCAGTCGCCCAAAGCGGCGTCTTTCTGGTCGGCGTTGGATTTGCAACTTGTTTTTTGAGTATGTATGCATATATATATCTATATATACTTTCGAGTTCATTTTAAGATACTGTTATTTGTTTTTAAATCTCTGAATGGGCTCGCCCCGCCTTACCCCTCTGAGCTGCTCCACCCATACGCTCCTGCCCGGTCCCTCAGGTCAGCTGGTCAGCTGCTCCTGGAGGTACCGAGGTCTAGTCGGAGGCTCAGAGGGGATAGAGCCTTTTCTGTTGCTGCTCCGGCACTCTGGAACACCCTGCCGTTGCACATCAGACAGGCCCCCTCACTGTCCATCTTCAAATCCAGTGTTAAAACACATTTGTACTCCCTGGCTTTTGACCATGCCTGAGGCTTTGCTTCTGTTTGTGGTGTTTTTGATGTTTCTTTATTTTACATGCCTTTTCCTGCTATTTCTTTTGATTGTTATTTTTGGTGTGTATTAACTTTTTTGTCAATGATTAGTGATGTACAGCACTTTGTTGCAGCTATGTTTGTTTTTAAAGTGCTCCATAAATAAAATTATTATTATTATTATTATTATATATAGACATATATGAGTATGTGTGTACATATACACACTGAGCTTTTATTTTCTCTCTCTCGTTTGCCATATTATTTATTATGTTTACATATTGTGTTGTGCTGCAGCAAGTAAGAATTTCATGGTTCTATCTGGGACACATGACAATAAAACACTGTTGACTCCTGACACCGTGTGGAAACTGATCCCTCGGCCCAACTTGCCCACACCGGCCAACATGCCGCATCTACCTACGTTAGTCCCACCTGCTCGCGTTTGGACCGAATCCCCCTGAACCTGCCCTCTCCATGTCATCGAGTGATACAGTGTGGACACAGACCTTTCGGCCCAACTTGCCCATACTGCCCAACATGTCCCACCTGCTGGCATTTGGCCCACATCCCTCGAAGCCTGTCCTATCCATGTGCCTGTCTAAATGTTCCTTGCACGTTGCGATAGTCCCTGCGTAACACAAGTTCTTGTTCATCCACACAGACCGTTACTATTTGTGGGCCACACGGGTACTGGCAAATCACTGTACGTTCAGGATAAGTTGATGAACAACTTAAACAAGGAGCTGTACGTCCCTTTCTTCATCAACTTCTCTGCAAGAACCAGCGCCAACCAGGTCCAGGTAAACCTTCCAACAACTCTCTCTCGAAAGTTGCTCTCAGTCTGTGGTCCCGAAAATTTAACAAGGGTCTCGACCTGAAACGTCACCCGTTCCTTCTCTCCAGAGACGCTGCCTGCCTGTCCCGCTGAGTTACTTCACCGTTTTGTGTCTCAATGCACAGATTGGCAGGATGTTTGCACCTTCCCAATGTACAACTAACCATCTTCAAATAGGTGGTGAAGGGTGAATGGTCTAGCATGCTGGACACTTCCATTCCCACACTGACCTCTCTGTCCAGTGCCTCCTCCATTGTCAGAGTGAGACTAAATGCAAATTGGAGGGACAGCACCTGATATTTTGCTTGGGCAGCTTATACTTATACTTATTCCAGTGGCATGAATATTGATTTCTCTAACCAAGTCATCCCTGTACTCCCGCTCTCTCCATCCCTCCCCCACCTCAGGCGCACCAGCTTCTCGTTCTCACCTAGCAAACAGCTAACAATGGCCCGTTTCCTTTATCATTGTTACTTTTTTGCATATCTTTCATCCATTTGTTCTACATCTCTCTACGTTACCATCTATATCTCTCGTTTCCCTCTTCCCCGACCCTCAGTCTGAAGAAGGGTCTCGACCCAAAAACGTCACCCATTCCTTCTCTCCAGAGATGCTGCCTGTCCCGCTGAGTTACTCCAGCATTCTGTGTTTCCCTTTGCTGTAAACCAACACCTGCAGTTCCTTCCTGCACATCGCATTACAATTAGTGAGGCAGTATCTATGGAGCGAAGGAATAGGTGACATTTCGGGTCGAGACCCTTCTTCAGACTGACCCGACCTGAAACGTCATCTATTTCCGTCTCTCCATAGATGCTGCCTCACCCGCTGAGTTTCTCCAGCATTTTTGGCTCCCTTTGATTTTTCCAGCATCTGTGGCTCTTCCTTAATCATTACAACCAGGAAGCGAGCGGGCAAGATCATCTCTGACCCTTCTCACCCAAACTCTATGAATCACTTCCCTCTGGAAGGCAACTCCGGACTGTCAAAACTGCCACAGTCAGACATAAATACAGTTTTTATCCACGAGTAGTTGCTCTACTCAACAGCCAAAAATCTGTAGCCTCCCTTTGATCTGGTATTTTGTTGGTTCACATGCTTGATCAATGGTGTTTTATCATTAATGTTTTATTATTATTAATGTTTTGAGTCATTCGTAACTGTCACTGTATGTCATGATGTTTCTTGTGGGCAGGGCACCAAGGCAAATTCCTTGTATGTGAATACTTGGCCAATAAACTTACTTACTTACTTACTTACAATTAGCGTTGACTTGTTGTACGATTCTGTTGCACAGACCATTATCATGTCACGTCTGGATAAGCGACGGAAGGGCGTGTATGGCCCGCCCATGGGAAAGAAATGTGTGATCTTTGTGGACGACATGAACATGCCAGCGCTGGAGATATACGGGGCCCAGCCGCCCATCGAGCTGCTGAGGCAGTTCTTCGACCACGGAAACTGGTAACTCCACCAGCTGGTGCCGGCTTGGATAGAGTGGATATGGGAAGGATGTTTCCACGAGTGGGTTTGCTCTTTGGTAACGCCATAGGTCTGGACGAGCTAGATGCAGGAAAAATGTTCCCAATGTTGGGCAAGTCCAGAACCAGGGGCCACAGTCTTAGAATAAATGGGAGGCCATTTAAGACTGAGGTGAGTAAAAAACTTTTTCACCCAGAGAGTTATGAATTTGTGGAATTCCCTGCCACAGAGGGCAGTGGAGGCCAAGTCACTGGATGGATTTAAGAGAGAGTTAGATAGAGCTCTAGGGGCTAGTGGAGTCAAGGGATATGGGGAGAAGGCAGGCACGGGTTATTGATAGGGGACGAATGGCGGTGCTGGCTCGAAGGGCCGAATGGCCTCCTCCTTACCCCTTATTCTTAAACTGTGGCCCCTGGTTCTGATGGGGGGGGGGGGGGGACCTCATTGAAATGTACCGAATAGTGAAAGACCTGGATAGAGTGGATGTGGAGAGGATATTTCCACTAGTGGGAGAGTCTAGGACTAGAGGTCACAGCCTCAGAATTAAAGGGGGCTCCTTTAGGAAGGAGATGAGGAGGAATTTCTTTAGTCGGAGGGTGGTGAATCTGTGGAATTCTTTGCCGCAGAAGATTGTAGAGGCCAAGTCAGTGGATATATTTAAGGCAGAGATAGATAGTTTCTTAATTAGTAAAGGTGTCGGGGGTTATGGGGAGAAGGCAGGAGAATGGGGTTAGGAGGGAGAGATAGATCAGCCATGATTGAATGACGGAGCAGACTTGATGGGCCGAATGGCCTAATTCTGCTCCTATCACTTAAGGTCATGATTTTCTGATCCTATGATCTGCATAAAGCATCACCAATTAGCAGAGCAGGGGGCGGGACGCTGAGCATTAAACTGGTACGATACGAGGAAACACTTTTTCACACAGAGAGTTGTGAGTCTGTGGAATTCTCTGCCTCAGAGGGCGGTGGAGGTCGACTCTCTGGATGCTTTCAAGAGAGAGATAGATAGAGCTCTTAAGGATTCACCACCCTCTGACTAAAGAAATTCCTCCTCATCTCCCTCCTAAAAGAACGTCCTTTAATTCTGAGGCTGTGACCTCTAGTCTGAGACTCTCTAAAGAAGGGAATCGACCCGTATTGTCACCCATTCCTTCTCTCCAGAGATGTTGCCTGTCCCGCTGAGTTACTCCAGCATTAAGGATAAGGGGGAAATCCTTTAAAACCGAGATGAGAAGAACTTTTTTCACACAGAGAGTGGTGAATCTCTGGAACTCTCTGCCACAGAGGGTAGTTGAGGCCAGTTCATTGGCTATATTTAAGAGGGAGTTAGATGTGGCCCTTGTGGCTAAGGGGATCAGGGGGTATGGAGAGAAGGCAGGTACGGGATACTGAGTTGGATGATCAGCCATGATCATATTGAATGGCGGTGCAGGCTCGAAGGGCCGAATGGCCTCTACTCCTGCACCTATTCTCTATGTTTCTATTTTGTGTCTATCTTCACTTTAATCCAGCATCTGCAGATCCTCCCACACACCCCATGTCCATGTCCCTATCTCTATCTCTGCACCCTCTCCACTGCCAGCACATCCTCCCACAGATAGGGGCCCGACATGCTTCAAATAGACAATAGACAATAGGTGCTGGAGGAGGCCATTCGGCCCTTCGAGCCAGCA
The DNA here is from genome assembly GCF_028641065.1 of Leucoraja erinaceus. Lineage (NCBI taxonomy): Eukaryota > Metazoa > Chordata > Chondrichthyes > Rajiformes > Rajidae > Leucoraja > Leucoraja erinaceus. Next base: position 2,780,685 of record NC_073392.1, on the reverse strand, counting down.
CCGCCATTCAATGTGATCATGGCTGATCATCCCCAATCAGTACCCCGTTCCTGCCTTCCCCCTATATCCCTTCACTCCGCTATTTTTCAGAGCCCTATCTAGCTATTCCAAGCCTCAGCATTACTTCCCTGTTTTACCTGCGCCAGGTATGACCTGAAGGACACGTCGAGGATCACCTTGGTGGACATCCAGCTGGTGGCGGCCATGGGTCCCCCGGGAGGGGGCCGTAACCCGGTCACGCCCCGGTTCCTGCGCCATTTCAACATCTGCACCATCAACATCTTCAGCGACGAGACCATGGTGCGCATCTTCTCCAACGTCGTGGCCTTCTACCTGCGCAACAACGAGTTTCCCACCGACTTCTTCACCATCGGGAACCAGATTGTCAACGCCACGCTCGAGGTGGGTGTTCGTTCAGCCACGGACGTGATAACGCCAGGGGGCGGCGGCGCGGTGGCGCACCGGTAGAGTTGCTGCCTCACAGCGCCAGAGACCCAGGTTCAATCCTGACCACGGGCGCTGTCTGTACGAGGTTTGTACGTTCTCCCCGTGACCAGCGTGGGTTTTCTCCGGGTTTCCTCCCACACTCCAAGGACGTACAGGTTTGTAGGTTAAATGGCAGAGAAACATAGAAATGTAGAAAATAGTTGCAGGAGTAGGCCATTCGGCCCTTCGAGCCTGCAACGCCATTCAATATGATCACGGCTGATCATCCAACTCATCAGTAAAGATTGGAAACTGTCCCTAGTGTGTGTAGGATAGTATTGGTGTGTGGGGTGATCGCTGGTGGGCGCGGACTAGGTGGGCCAAAGGGCCCGTTTCCGCGCTGTATCTCGACAACTAAAAACTAAACCAGTCTGAAAAAGGGTCCAAACCTGAAACGTCACCTATCCATGTTCTCCACAGATGCTGCCTGACCCGCTGAGTTACTCCAGCACTCTGTGAAAAACGTCACCTATCCATGTTCTCCACAGATGCTGCCTGACCCACTCAGTTATGGTGCAGCAGCATCTATGGAGCGAAGGAAATAGGCAACGTTTCGGGCCGAAATCCTTCTGGAAATAGGCAACGTTTCGGGCCGAAACCCTTATGGGTTTCGGCCCGAAACGTTGCCTATTTCCTTAGCTCCATAGATGCTGCCTGACCCGCTGAGTTACTCCAGCACTCTGTGAAACGTCACCTATCCATGTTCTCCACAGATGCTGCCCGACCCGCTGAGTTACTCCAGCACTCTGTCAAACGTCACCTATCCATGTTCTCCACAGATGCTGCCTGACCCGCTGAGTTACTCCAGCACTCTGTGTCTCTTGATTTACTGCCATAGAGTGATACAGTGTGGAAACAGGCCCTTCGGCCCAACTTGCCCATACTGGCCAACATGTCCCAGCTACACTAGTCTCACTTGCCAGCCAGGATAGTTTCAGCTGTAGAGAGGGGTGATGATGGAGGCACTTCATCTTTTCTTCTTCTTATCATTTACCAGGTCTACAAAAAGGCGATCGAAAATCTGCTCCCTACACCAGCCAAGTCCCACTACACCTTTAACCTGCGTGATTTCTCGCGTGTTATCCAAGGCTGCCTGTTGATCAAGAAGGACGCGGTGGAGAGCAAGCGCGTGTTCATGCGTCTCTTCGTGCACGAGGTGTTCCGAGTCTTCTACGACCGCTTGGTGGACGACACAGACCGCACCTGGCTCTATAACCTGACCAGGACCATCGTCAAGGACCACTTCAGGGAGAGTTTCGATTCATTATTTGATCACCTGGCCAAAGAGAAGGGGCACGTGAGTCAGGGGTTACGGGGGGAAGGCAGGGAGAATGGGGTTAGGAGGGAGAGAGATAGATCAGCCATGGTTGGAGGACGTTCCTTTGGGAAGGAGATGAAGAGGGATTTCCTTAGTCAGAGGGTGGTGAATCTGTGGAATTCATTGTCACAGAAGGCTGTGGAGGCCAAGTAGGTGGATATATTTAAGGCCAGAGTCATGGGGAGAAGGCAGAAGGATGGGGTTAGGAGGGAGAGATAGATGTCATGATTGAGTGGCGGAGTAGACTTGATGGGCCGAATGGCCTAAATGCTGCTCCTATCACATATAATTTTAAGAGTTGTGTATTCAGCCTGGTGCAAATGTAGTTATGTCGAAACAAAGAACTGCAGATGCTGGTTCATAAGTTCATAAGCGGTAGGGGCAGAATTGGGCCATTCGCACCATTTAAGGCAGAGACAGATTGATTCATGATGGGCCGAATGGCCTAATTCTACTCCTATTCCTTATGAACTTAAGTTATGACCCCCCCATTCAATCATGGCTGATCTATCTCTCCCTCCTAACCCCATTCTCCTGCCTTCTCCCCGTACACCCGTACTAATCGAGAGTCTATCCATCTCTGCCTTAAAAATATCCACTGACTTGGCCTCCACAGCCTGCTGTGGCAATGAGTTCCACAGATCCCATCCACTGGCTAAAGGGGGTGGGAGGGGATTCCTTCTATACAGTAAACGTCTGAGGCTCATGGTGAACAACGACTAAACATCTGACTTTACCGCAGGTTATGGAAGAGGACATGAGAAGTCTGTTGTTTGGAGATTACATGAATCCTGATTTGGAGGGAGACGACCGCTTGTATTCGGAGATTCCCTCGGTTAAAGAATTTAATGAAGTCGTTGTATTGTGCCTCGACGAGTATAATCAGACCCATAAAACACAGATGAAGCTGGTTATATTCAGGTACTCCATTTTGGGAAGCTGGTTATATTCAGGTACTCCATTTTGGGAAGCGGGTTATATTCAGGTACTCCATTTTGGGAAGCGGGTTATATTCAGGTACTCCATTTTGGGAAGCTGGTTATATTCAGGTACTCCATTTTGGGAAGCGGGTTATATTCAGGTACTCCATTTTGGGAAGCGGGTTATATTCAGGTACTCCATTTTGGGAAGCTGGTTATATTCAGGTACTCCATTTTGGGAAGCTGGTTATATTCAGGTACTCGATTTTGGTCAACGTTCCCCCGTGCAATTACTGCGTGGTTTGGTTTGAAGGAACAACTAATTTCCATTTGGCTTTTTAATTGATTGAGCGTCAGGAATTGTTGGGGCAGACCGCACAGGGTACTGACATTTCAGACATAGATTAAAACAAAAATGTATTCAAGTGAAAGTAAAATGTTCAAACTTTTTAAAAGGCTATTTTGCATCATTTTATATGATCGTATTTATGCAGAAGAAAGATTCATAGAGTGATACAGTGCGGAAACGGGTCCTTCGGCCCAACTTGCCTACACCGGCTAACATGTCCCAGCTACACTAGTCCCATCTTCCCGCATTTGGCCCATATCCCTCCAAACCTGTCCCATCCATGTACCTGTCTAACTGTTTCGTAAATGTTGGGATAGTCCCAGCCTCAAATACATCCTCCGGCAGCTCGTTCCGTACACCCACCACCCTCTGTGTGAAACTGTTACCCCGCAGATTCATATTAAACACCTGACCTTCCCTTTAAACCCATGTCCTCTGGTCCTCGATTCACCTACTCTGGGCAAGAGACTCTGTGCATCTGTCCGATCTATTCCTCTCATGATTTTATATACCTCTATAAGATCACCCCTCATCCTCCTGCGCTCCAGGGAATAGAGACCCAGCCTGCTCAACCTCTCCCTATAGCTCAGGCCCTTTAGTCCTGGCAACATCCATGTAAATCTTCTCTGTACCCTTTCTAACTTATACAAGATCAGCATGCATCATCAAATTTCAGTCAATATTGAATTCTGGATACTTTGTGAAGTAACGCGAAGCAACAGAATGAATTAATTTAGGCCTCTGACCTACAAGTTAACAATACTGTTTCACCAAACACCCTGACCTCAGATGCTGCGTCTGTGGAGTTTGCACGTTCTCCCTGTGACCACGTGGGTTTCCCCCGGGTGCTCCGGTTTCCTCCATTATCCCAAGGACGTGCGGGTTTGTAGGTCCATTGGCCCCTCTGTAAATTGCCCCCTAGTGTGTAGAGTGGAACAGGGGGATAACATGGAATTGGTGATCGTTGGTCGGCATGGACTTGATGGGCCGAAGGGACTATTTACTTGCTGACGCAATTGCTCCTTCGTAAAATAAAAGCATTTTTAATTTTCTGTGAAAACTACCAACAAAACCTTGAAGACTTTTTTATATAAAACCACATGTTGGTTTCTGAATAGAAATTTAATTTGGAATTATTGTTGTTAGTACTATATTTTGTTTTTATTCAGTTTAGCTGCGGATAGCTCCACTTGTTTAAGGTGCTAATACTGGTCAGCACAGTGGCGCAGTGGTAACATTGCTGCCTCAAAGCGCCAGAGACCCAGGTTCGATCCTGGCCTTAGGTGCTGTTTGTACGGAGTTTGCACGATCTCCCTGTGGGTTTACTCCGGGTGCTCCGGATTCCTCCCACACTACAAAGGCGTGCGGGTTTGTAGGCCAATGGGCTTCTGTAAATTGTCCCCAGTGTGTGCAGGATAGTTCTAGTGTACGGGGTGGTCGGCGCGGACCCGGTGGGCCGAAGGGCCTGTTTCCACGCTGTATCTCTAAACTAAACTAAACTTCCCTGCAGGTACGTGCTGGAGCATTTGTCGCGCATCTGCCGGGTGCTGAAGCAGGCACGGGGCAACGCTCTCCTGGTGGGTGTGGGCGGCAGCGGGCGACAGTCCTTGACCCGTTTGGCCACTGCCATGGCCAAGATGAGCATCTTCCAGCCCGAAATCTCCAAGGCCTACGGCATCAACGAATGGCGGGAGGACTTGAAGGTGAGGATCGCCCTTGGTCTCAATGCCTCCCTTCTTGGCTTCCCTCGTTACCAACCAAGTCTGGAGAAGGGTCTCCACCCGAAACCCTCACCCAATCCTTCTCTCCAGAGATGCTGCCTGTCCCGCTGAGTTACTCCAGCACTTTGTGTCTATCTTCGGTTTAAACCAGCATCTGCAGTTTCTTCTCAGCTGTTCATAAGATTATGTGATAAGAGTAGACTTAGGCCATTCGGCCCATCAAGGGAGAGCTAGATAGGGCTCTTAAAGATAGCGGAGTCAGGTGATACGGGGAGAAGGCAGAAACGGGGTACTGATTGGATAGCACGCAACAAAAGCTTTTCACTGTACCTCGGTGCACGTGACAATAAACTCAACTGGACTGAACTGAAACAAAATTATCTTGTGTACCAAGTTACAGTGAAATTACCTTCTTGCATACAGATCAGTGAGATTATTGCTGTACATAAGTACAATCCCCGGTTAACTACAGGTTGGATAGAAACAGCCATATGGAAGAGTCGACAAATATCGGTGCCTTGGACCCATCACAGCTGTCACCATTTTATATCACTTTGCCTACCCGATTATTATTATTATTATTGGTTTTATTTTTTTTTCCCCTCCTTCCATTTTCCCCCCTTTTTATCTCTCCCCCCCCCCCCCCTTTCCTCTCCCCTTCCCCTCTCCCTCCTTTCTCCCCCTTTCTCTCCCCCTTCTCCCCCCTTCTTCTCCCCCTTTCCCCCCCTTCTCCCCCCTCTTCTCCAACCTTTCCCCCTCTCTCCCTTCTCCCTCCCCTTCTCCTCCTTTTTCCCCCCTTCTCTCCCCTTCTCCCCCTTTCCCCCTTTCCCACACCCTTTCTCCCCTTCTCCCCCCTCTTCTTCCCCCTCTTCTCTCCAACCTCTCCCCCCCCCTTCTCCCCCCCTTCTCTCCCCCTTCTCTCCCCTTCTCTCCCCTTCTCTCCCCCTTCTCTCCCCTTCTCTCCCCCTCTCTCCCCCTTCTCCCCCCCTTCTCTCCCCCTTCTCTCCCCCTTCTCCCCCCGTTCTCTCCCCGCCCCGGTGGTTTACCTGCATTTACCTAATGGTTCTGTGTTGGTGTTGCCAGAACCTGTTGCGGAGTGCGGGCATGAGGGGCCACCCCACTGTGTTCCTGATCACGGACACACAGATCAAAGAGGAGGCGTTCCTGGAAGACGTCGACAGTCTGCTCAACACCGGCGAAGTGGCAAATCTATTTGCACCTGACGAGAAGGGGGAGATCATGGAGGTACAAAGACGTGGCCTTGTCCGAACTGTAAACATTTAATATTGGTAGAGCTGCTGCCTCACAGCGCCAGAGACCCGGGTTCGATCCTGGCCACGGGTCCTGTCTGTACGGAGTTTGTACGTTCTGCCCGTGACCTGTGTGGGTTTCCTCCGGGTGCTCCGGTTTCCCCCCACACTGCAAAGACGTGCCTGTTTGTGGGTTAATTGGCTTGGTGTAAGTGTAAATTGTCCCTAGAGTCTGTAGGATAGTGTTGGTGTGCGGGGATCGCTGGGTGACACAGACCCGGTGGGCCGAAGGGCCTGTTTCCGTGCTGTATCTCCAAAACAAAAACTAAAGATTGTTCACGATACGATACAATAGAACTGTATTTATCCCAGGAGGGAAATGGATCTGCCAACTGTGAAGGGGAGGGGGAGAGAGAGTAGGGGGTGGAAGTGGAGGGGGGGAGAGAGGGGGGGGGGGGGAGAAGGGGAGGGGGGGAGAAGGGGAGGGGGGAGAAGGAGGAGGGGGGGAGGGAGGGAGGGGGGAGAAGGGGAGGGGGGGAGAATGGGTAGGGGGTGGAGAAGATGAGGGAGGGGGGAGGGGGGAGAAGGGGGGAGGGGGTGAGAGTAGGGGGGGGAAGGGGAGGGGGGAGAAGAGAAGAGGAGGGGAGGAGAAGGGGAGGGGGGGGGAGAAGGGGAGGGGGGGGAGGGAGGGGAGTCAGTCTCAGTCTCCGTCTCCGTCTACCCCGTAGTGTGATATCAGCAGGGAAGGAGCAGTTGCAGAGTGATGTGACTGGTGTGTTGTTGTTGTTGCAGGGGGTGCGGCCTGCTGCACAGGCGGGGAACAAGCACGCGGAGTTCAGCCCCCTGGCGCTCTTTGCCTTCTTTGTGAGCCGGTGCAGGGAGAACCTGCACGTGGTGGTGGCGTTCAGCCCCATCGGTGACGCCTTCCGTAACCGCCTGCGGCAGTTCCCTTCCCTCATCAACTGCTGCACCATCGACTGGTTCCAGGTGACCCAAGCCCACCTCGTTAACGCTGTCAAAGAAACACACACACAAAAAGCTGCCGTCACTCCAGTAAAGGGCCTGTCCCACTTGCCGATTTTATTTTCGACGACTGCCGTCATCATTGACTGACATATCAGGTCACCGAAACATTCGCGGCGTGATGATGTATTGACCCGTGCTGGTTTTTTTCAAGCGTCGCAACATTTTTTCTGTCGCCGCTGGATTTTTGAAATGTTCAAAATCTTTTGCCGACGCTGATACGACGCTGGCAGTCGCCGAAAAAATCGGCAAATGGGACTGGCCCTTAACACCGTGTGCGCCCTCTAATCTACACTTCATCTGGAGCTACAGCAACAATATATTCTGAACCGAAACGTCACCCATTCCTTCTCTCCAGAGATGCTGCCCTGTCCCGCTGAGTTACTCCAGCACTTTGTGTATCTTCCATTTAATCCAGCATCTGCAGTTCTTTTCTACACATTGATAAATCATTTATCATCCCCAGGAAATAAATCCTGTGATGTCAAACGTGTTGGATTGTGAAGTGCATAGTGTCCCTCCCCCCCCCCCCTGAGGTTTATCAGGAACCTTAAATCTGTGTCACAGAGTGATACAGTGTGGAAACAGGCCCTTTGGCCCAACTTGCCCACACCGGCCAACAATGTCCCATCTACACTAGTCCCACCTGCCTGCGCTTGGCCCATATCCCTCCAAACCTGTCCTGTCCATGTACCTGCCCAACTGTTTCTTAAACGATGGGATAGTCCCAGCCTCAACCACCTCCCCCGGCTGCTTGTTCCATACACCCACCGTGCTCTGAGTGAAAAAGTTATCCCTCGGATTCCTATTAAATCTTTTCCCTTTCACCTTAAACCTATGTCCTCTGGTCCACGATTGCCCTACTCTGGGCAAGAGACTGTGTGCATCGACCCGATCTATTCCTCTCATGGTAGTGTCCTGCATCCCCCAACACAGGGCTCCTTACTTCATCAAAGCTTTGGTGATATTCCACACTTCTCCTGAATCTCTTCCTAATCCTCGCTGCTCAAAGGGAGGGAAGGGAACCCAACTCTCCCCATCTCTGCCGGTCCATGTTCACAAGTTCATAAGCCATCCCAGCAGAATTAGGCCATTCGGTCCATCGAGCCTACTCTGCCATTCAATCACGGCTGGTCTATCTCTCCCTCCCAACCCCATACTCCTGCCTTCTCCCCATAACCCCGTACTAATCGTAGAAACATAGACACTAGGTGCAGGCCATTCGGCCCTTCGAGCCAGCACCGCCATTCAATATGATCATGGCTGATCATCCAGAATCAGTACCCCGTTCCTGCTTTCTCCCCAAATCCCTTGATTCCATTAGCCCCAAGAGCTAAATCTAACTCTCTTTTGAAAACATTCAGTGGATTGGCTTTGACTGCCTTCTGTGGCAGAGAATTCCGCAGATTCTGAAGAGCGTCTGTAGGCAGGAACTGCAGATGCTGGTTTATACTGAAGATAGACTCACCTCTACTTTAATTCTGCAGAGGGGGTCTCGACCCGAAACGTCACCCATACCTTCTCTCCAGAGATGCTGCCCGTCCCGCTGAGTTACTCCAGCGTTTAGTGTCTATCGCTGATTATTTATTAATGTTTCATTAAATCTTTTAATAATTAAAATGTTACACAAAAATGATTTGATGATTATTTATTAATGTATTAAAATGTTGTGTGTTTTTCTGGGCAGCCTTGGCCTGAAGATGCGCTGGAACGTGTGGCCAACAGTTTTCTGGAGACGCTGGATTTGACAGAGTTTGAACGAGCTGAAATTGTCCCTATTTGTAAATTCTTCCACACGTCTGTTAAAAAACTGTCAGTGAAGTAAGTCTGTGTCAGAGGCGTCAGGAGCAGAATCAGGCCGTTCGGCCTATCAAGTCTACTCTCCCTCATAATCCCATTCTCCTGCCTTCTCCCCATAACCCCTGACCCCCGTACTAATCAAGAATCTGTCTATCTCTGCCTTAAAAATATCCAATGTCTCGGCCTCCACAGCCGTCTGTGGCAAAGAATCCCACAGATTTGCCACCCTCTGACTAAAGAAATGTCTCCTCATCTCCTCCCTTTAATTCTGAGGCTGTGCCCTCTAGTCCTAGACTCTCCCACGAGTGGAAACATCCTCTCCACATCCACTCTATCCAAGCCTTTCCCTATTCTGTTGCGGTTACAGGTCCAGCAACGATATTCCGGCGACTGGTTGTCCGACACCTCCTTAAATCCCGACAAAAAATGACGAGAGCGCACTTGGAATTCCCCCCCGTGAAGTCCCGCCTAGATCTCCACCTCGTCGGGACTTCTGCGGCCGATCGGCGGGTGGAATCTGCCCCCTGCAGCCGGGGCGCTGGAACTGCGGCCCAGCTGGAGCCGGCAGATCCGGTCCCATAACCGACTTTGCGGGGCCGGTGTCTCGGTCCACCGGCGGCCGAGGCGGAACATTCCGGTACCGCTGGACTCCTCTCGGAGGCCGGGACCTCCGTTGGTCCGGCAACAACGGATAATCCGGGCAGGGCTCCGGAACAAAGGGGGCCGGAAAATGGGTGGTGTGGACCCGTGTTATATTTACCTTGTGTCTACATGCATGGAAGGTTTCATTCTTAATAATTGATATATATCGACATGGAATGTATTGTTTCTACTTGGAACCTTTATACCCCTGTCCCACTGTACGAGTTCATTCCAAGAGTTCTCCCCGAGTTTGCCCCGATTCGAACTCGGAGATTTACGGTAATGGCCACTCGTCGGTACTCGGGGCTCTCGTGGACATTTTTCAAAGTGTTGAAAAATCTTCACCAGCCTTCCCGTGCTTACCTGCCGTTAGCGAGTCTTCCCGAGTACCTGCCGTTAGCGTTACGAGCCGCTAAGAGGCGTCCCCGAGCTCCGACGTATCCGCTACGTTCGTTCTCCGTGCTTACCACGAGTTTGATTTTTTTTCAAACTTGGGAGAGCTCTTGGAATGAACTCGTACCGTGGGACAGGGGTTTTAGGCTTTTCAGTAAAAATTAGATAGATTTTAATTTGGAAATTTGTGCAAAAATATCCCCATTTCTCATCCCACAAAGTGTTGGTGTAAGTCAGCGGGTCAGGTAGGGTCTCTGAAGAACATGGATAGATGACATTTCAGGCCAGGTCCCTTCATCATGTTTGTGAAAGAACTGCAGATGCTGGAAAAATCTAAGTTAGACAAAAATTGCTGGAGAAACTCAGCGGGTGAGGCAGCATCTATGGAGAGAGGGAATGAGCGACGTTTCGGGTCGAGACCCTTCTTCAGACTGATGCTGCCTCACCCGCTGAGTCTCTCCAGCGTGTTTAGTCTACCAGATCCCTTCATCAGCCTGAAGGAAGGTCCCAACTCGAAACGTCGCCTGTCCATTCCCTCCACGAATGCTGCCTGACCCACTGAGCTCCTCCAGCGCTTTGTGTTGTGCTCAAGATTCCAGCATCTGCAGTTCCTTGTGTCTCCGCACAGAGAGGACAACCAGACCCGGCCCCCCCCACTGCCGAGTTGTTGGACCCAGGGGCAAGTGGGAACTGATGGAATGTCAGTCTGAAAACCCAGTCTGAGGAAGGGTCTCCCTTTCCTTCTCTCCAGAGTAGAGAAGGAATAACCCAGTTCTGTTCAGTTTCATTTATTGTCACGTGTACCGAGGTACAGTGAAGAGCTTTCGTCCCAATCCATCCAATCACTGCAAGACAATACATGATTACAATCAGGCCATTCGCAGTGTACAGATACATGATAAGGGAATAACGTTTAATGCAAGGTAAAGCCAGCAAAGTCTGATCAAGGATAGTCCAGGGTCCCGGATGAGATAGATACTAATTGAGGACTGTTCCCTGGTTATGGTCGCATGTAGTTCTGATAACTCAGTGGGCCAGGGTCATCTGTGGTGTACATGGATGGGTGATGCTACAGGTCAGGAACACATCAGCACTCGGATACATGTGTTGGGAGGAACTGCAGATGCTGGTTTAAGGCATGGGTGACGTTTCGGGTCAAGACCCTTCTTCAGAAGAAGCTTTTGTTGACCTTTCTTCAGAAGAAGGGTTTCGATCCTTGTCTACAGAGATGCTGCCTGTCTGTCCCGCTGAGTTACTCCAGCATTTTGTGTCTATCCTCTTTATTCGATAGCAGTCGAGGGTGTATATATATATATATAATAGTTATTTCTGGGCAAGTGCTTTATTTATCCACCTCTAGTCTATGGTAACTAGCAACTTTCCAGTGTATGGGTTTGGTGACTGGAGTTGCAGTGACGTTTCTGGGCGGAGATTTCTGAAGAAGAGTCTCGACCGATTCCTTCTCTCCAGAGATGCCACATGTCCCGCTGAGTCACTCCAGCACTTTGTGTCTATCTTCGGTGTAAACCAGTATCTGCAGTTCTCTTCCCTCACATAAGAACTTTGGGGTTCAGGGGCGAGGGTTACTCAGTCTTCTAGGTCAGAAGAAGGGTCTCGACCCGAAACGTCGCCTATTTCCTTCGCTCCATAGATGCTGCCTCACCCGCTGAGTTTCTCCAGCATTTTTGTCCACTCTGTCCTCGAGGAACTTGATGAATCATGTTTTAAGGATTTTAACAGACGGAAACCAGAACCAGGGGCCACACAGTTTAAGAATAAGGGGTAAGCCATTTAGAATGGAGACGAGGAAACACTTTTTCTCACAGAGAGTTGTGAGTCTGTGGAATTCTCTGCCTCAGAGGGCGGTGGAGGCAGGTTCTCTGGATGCTTTCAAGAGAGAGCTAGATAGGGCTCTTAAAAATAGCGGAGTCAGGGGATATGGGGAGAAGGCAGGAACGGGGGGTACTGATTAGGGATGATCAGCCATGATCACATTGAATGGTGGTGCTGGCTCGAAGGGCCGAATGGCCTCCTCCTGCACCTATTGTCTATTGTCTATTGAAAGCAATATTTGTTGATTTTAGATTTCTTCTCGAGTTGAACCGTCACAATTACGTCACCCCCACGTCTTACCTGGAACTGATCGCTGCGTTCCGCCAGCTCCTCACCAAGCAGCGGGACACGGTGAAAAAAGCCAAGAAAAGGTACACCAACGGCCTGGACAAGCTGGCATTCGCAGAGTCCCAGGTAACGGCCATGTACAGTCAATAAACACACACCAACCTCAAGTAACCCCTGCTTTCCCACTCTCCCCAACCATCCTACTAGTCCCACTGTTCGCACCCTCGTAGCCCTCTCATTATCACCTCTATCCCAGCCAACAATGGACCATTGTGGGCTCCACCCTTCCTTGGTCATTTGTTACCGGCCCTGATTTGTTCTGGCCTTTTCTCCCCTCCAGTTCCACCCTCCTACCCCACCGCACTTTAATTCTGCAGAAGGGTCTCGACCCGAAACATCACCCATTCCTTCTCTACAGAGGTCCTGCTTGCCCCGCTATGTTACTCCAGCACTTTGTGTCTACCTTCACTTAGATACATCTTAGACAAGCGTCTCAGGTACAAGTGTGCAGACCAAAACTGCACACAATACTCCAGGTGCGGTCTCACCAGGGCCCTGTACAACTGCAGTAGGACCTCCTTGCTCCAATACTCAAATCCTCTCACTATGAAGGCCAACATGCCGTTAGTTTGTACATTCTCCCCGTGACCTATGTGGGTTTTCTCCAGGTGCCCTGGTTTCCTCCCACACTCCAAAGGCGTGCGGGTTTGGTGATTAACTGGGCTTTGTAAATTGTCCCTGAAGTGTCGGTGCAAATCACCTGGCGATTTAGAAGAGTGGTATCGGATGGTCGTAGATCCTTCCTTTGCGAAGATCGGGCAAAGAGTGGCCGCACCCTGGCACCACCCTGCCATGAGGAGATGTTCAGTCATTGCGGGCTTCAGTCAAACTGACCATTTGATGTCCTGCTCCTGCAGGTGGGAGAGATGAAGAAAGAGCTGGTGGAACTGCAGCCCAAACTGGAGACGGCAAAAGTGGAGAATGCCAACATGATGAAGGTAATGGTCAGATATACACTCTGGAACAATGAATGAATGAAGGAATGAATGAATGAATGAAGGTATGAAAGAGAGAAAGAGAGAGAGAAAGAAAGAAAGAAAGAAAGAATACTTTATTGTCACAGTGATTTTCTTACCCAAGGTATGCAAAGAGTGGCCACATAAAGGGCGTTGACAAAGTGACAAAGCCCACCACGCCAGGTCCACCTGTGGTCCCCCCGTTCACGGCAGTCCCCCAACACCGGCCCCTCTCTCTGTTCTCCCCCCCTCCCCCCCCTCCCCCCCGTATATCTCTCACGGCGGCACCCCCGCGCGGGCCCACCTTCGTTCCCGGCGGCACGTTCTCCAGCAGGCTGCGTTGCTCCGGTCCCGGCCCCGTCGAGCTGATTTAGATCAGGGGACGTTACGGTAAGTGATTTGCTGCCTCAAGTCACGGAACCAACAAACAAAGACCAATCTCCAGCACGTTTAAGAAGGAACTGCAGATTCCAGTAGACAAAAATGCTGGAGAAACTCAGCTGGTGAGGCAGCATCTATGGAGCGAAGGAAATAGGCGACGTTTCGGGTCGAAACCCTTCTTCAGACCCTTCTTGAAGAAGGGTTTCGACCCGAAACGTTGCCTATTTCCTTCGCTCCATAGATGCTGCCTCACCAGCTGAGCATTATTGTCCACCTTCAATCTCCAACTCAATGTCTTGGAGTAACCCAGTTCTGTTTAAGTTTAGTTTATTGTCACGTGTATCGAGGTACAGTGAAAAGCTTTTGTTGCGTGCTAACCAGTCAGCGGAAAGACAATACATGATTATAATCGGGCCATTCGCAGTGTACAGATACATGATAAGGGAATAACATTTAATGCAAGGTAAAGCCAGCAAAGTCCGATCAAGGATAGTCCAAGTTCCTGGATGAGGTAGATACTAGTTGAGGACTGTTCTCTGGTTATGGTCGGATGGTGTAGTTCTGATAACTCAGTGGGCCAGGGTCATTTGTGGTGGACATGGATGGATGATGCTTCAGGTCAGGAAGCACTCAGGTACATGTGTAGAAAGGAACTGCAGATGCTGGTTTAAGGAATGGGTGACGTTTCGGGTTGAGACCTATCTCCAGAAGAAGCTTTTGTTGACCTTTCTTCAGAAGAAGGGCTTCGATCCGAAACGTCACCCATTCCTCATCTACAGAGGTGCTGCCTGTCTCTCTGAGTTACTGTGTCTATCTTCACTTAGATACATCTTAGATAAGAGTCTCAGGTACAAGTGTGCAGCAGTAGGGCACTGAGACAGAGTACTGAGTGGCCAAAAGTAGAAGTAAGTAAGTACGTTTATTAGCCAAGTATTCACATACAAGGAATTTGCTTTGGTGCTCCACCCGCAAGTAACAACATGACACACAGTGACAGTTACGAATGACTCAGAAAACACTAAACATTCATAATAATAAAACATTAATGATAAAACACCATTGAACAAGCATGTGAACCAACAAAATACCAGATCAAAGGGAGGCTACAGATTTTTGGCTGTTGAGTAGATAAAATCTGCCTGTTGTGTCGTTCACCAGGTGATCGAGGTGGAATCAGCGGAGGTGGAAGCAAAGAGCAAGGTTGTGAAAGTCGATGAGGAGGCAGCCACTGAGAAAGCCACGGAGGCCCAGGCCTTGAAGAACGAGTGCGAGAGTGAGCTAGCAGAGGCCATTCCCGCTCTGGAGGCTGCCCTCTCCGCCCTGGACACGCTGAAGGTACGTCGCGCAGTCCGCGGTGAATCAGAAATCCACAGGCGCAGAACACCGACACAAGATGCTGGAGTAACTCAGCCAGTTAGGCAGCACTCTGTGAAACGTCACCTATCCATGTTCTCCACAGATGCTGCTGCACCCGCTCTGAGTTACTCCAGCACTCTGTGAAACGTCACCTATCCATGTTCTCCACAGATGCTGCCTGACCCGCTGAGTTACTCCAGCACTCTGTGAAACGTCACCTATCCATGTTCTCCACAGATGCTGCCTGACCCACTCAGTTATGGTGCAGCAGCATCTATGGAGCTAAGGAAATAGGCAACGTTTCGGGCCGAAATCCTTCTGGAAATAGGCTGGAACGTTTCGGGCCAAAACCCTTACGGGTTTCGGCCCGAAACGTTGCCTATTTCCTTAGCTCCATAGATGCTGCTGCACCCGCTGAGTTACTCCAGCACTCTGTGAAACGTCACCTATCCATGTTCTCCACAGATGCTGCCTGACCCGCTGAGTTACTCCAGCGCTTCCTTGGAAAACCTGCATCATCATTTCATTGTTACCACTTCTTAAATTGCATTTAGTTTGGGAAACAATTTAAATTAAATCTCACTCGTTGTAATGGGAATTTCTGCTTGAATTGATGATAAGCCGAGCTGTATCTTTTCTTTGTATTTTAGCCATCGGACATCACGATAGTGAAGTCGATGAAGAATCCTCCGCAGGGCGTCAAGCTGGTGATGGCCGCGATTTGTGTGATGAAACTGATCAAGCCTGAGAGGATCAATGACCCTTCTGGAACTGGGGAGAAGGTAAAGCCTCAAGCAGTAAAGTCCGGTCAAGTCACTTTATTTCTATAGTGCCTATATCTCCAATAATCTAAAATGGCACATCAATGCAGACCACGTCATCAAGAAAGGTCAACAACGCCTATATTTCCTCAGACAGCTCAAAAAGTTCAGAGTCCATAAACACCTCCTGGTCCGTTTCTATCAATCAATCATTGAAAGCATCATCACCTCCTCAATCACAGTCTCTGGTACGGTAACACCGATAGTCACTCACTACACAGAATACAACGCATTGTCTCCAAGGCCTCCAGGATCATCAACTCCCCCCTCCCCTCAATCCATTCCATCTATCTCCAACGTACCTCAAAACGGGCAAAAAAGATCATCTCGGACCATTCCCATCCAGCAAACCACCTTTTTCAGTCTCTCCCTTCAGGGAGGCGCCTCAGGTCACTTGCTACTAAAACCACCCGCTTTAAAAACAGTTTCTTCCCCTCAGCAATAAGAACTCTCAATTCCGTCCAATAATCTGACAATAATATGACTTTTGATGTATACAGTGTCTTGTCTATGGTCTTTGTTTGTTCTTTTGCACTATGTATTGTTGGTGAGATGTGTGATTTGTGATGTGGTATGGATGCACTTTATTACGGTGATCTGTGTTATTAGTGGTATGTAACTAAAGCAGTGTACCATCATGTACCGAACCCAAATACCACCAACCCTGGTTGCGTGGCAAATAAAGATTCTATTCTATTCTATTCTACAGCATATTTAAAAAACAACTCTCGTTGACCAAAGTGCTTTACATTGGTGGAGGTACTAATAACCATATAACAATTACAGCACGGAAACAGGCCATCTCGGCCCTTCTAGTCCGTGCCGAACACGTATTCTCCCCTAGTCCCATCTACCTGCGCTCAGACCATAACCCTCCATTCCTTTCCCGTCCATATAACTATCCAATTTATTTTTAAATGACAAAAAACGAACCTGCCTCCACCACCTTCACTGGAAGCTCATTCCACACAGCCACCACTCTCTGAGTAAAGAAGTTCCCCCTCATGTTACCCCTAAACTTCTGTCCCTTAATTCTCAAGTCATGTCCCCTTGTTTGAATCTTCCCTACTCTCAGTGGGAAAAGCTTGTCCACGTCAACTCTGTCTATCCCTCTCATCATTTTAAAGACCTCTATCGTCCCCCCTTAACCTTCTGCGCTCCAAAGAATAAAGCCCCTAACTTGTTCAACCTTTCTCTGTAACTTAGTTGCTGAAACCCAGGCAACATTCTAGTAAATCTCCTCTGTACTCTCTCTATTTTGTTGACATCCTTCCTATAATTAGGCGACCAAAATTGTACACCATACTCCAGAATTGGCCTCACCAATGCCTTGTACAATTTTAACATTACATCCCAACTTCTATACTCAATGCTTTGATTTATAAAGGCCAGCACAACAAAAGCTTTCTTTACCACCCTATCTACATGAGATTCCACTTTCAGGGAACTGTGCACAGTTATTCCCAGATCCCTCTGTTCACCTGCATTCTTCAATTCCCTACCATTTACCATGTACGTCCTATTTTGATTTGTCCTGCCAAGATGTAGCACCTCACACTTATCAGCATTAAACTCCATCTGCCATCTTTCAGCCCACTCTTCCAACTGGCATAAATCTCTCTGTGGACTTTGAAAATCTACTTCATTATCCACAACCCCACCTATCTTAGTATCATCTGCATACTTACTAATCCAATTTACCACACCATCATCCAGATCATTGATGTACATGACAAACAACAGTGGACCCAACACAGATCCCTGTGGCACCTCAATAGTCACCGGCCTCCAACCTGACAAACAACCATCCACCATTACTCTCTGGCATCTCCCATTCAGCCACTGTTGAATCCATCTTGCTACTCCACCATTAATACCCAACAATTGAACCTTCTTAACCAACCTTCCGTGAGGAACCTTGTCAAAGGTCTTACTGAAGTCCATGTATACAACATCCACTGCTTTACCCTCATCAATTTGAAGTAACCTCTTCAAAAAATTCAAGAAGATTAGTCAAACATGACCTTCCAGGCACAAATCCATGTTGACTGTTCCTAATCAGACCCTGTTTATCCAGATGCTTATATATATTATCTCTAAGTATCCTTTCCATTAATTTGCCCACCACTGACATCAAACTAACAGGTCTATAATTGCTAGGTTTACTCTTAGAACCCTTTTTAAACAATGGAACAACATGCGCAGTACACCAATCCTCCGGCACTATTCCCGTTTCTAATGACATTTGAAATATTTCTGTCATAGCCCCTGCTATTTCTACACTAACTTCCCTCAATGTCGTAGGGAATATCCTGTCCGGACCTGGAGACTTATCCACTTTTATATTTCTCAAAAGTGTCAGTACTCCCTCTTCTTTGAATCTCATAGTTTCCATAGCTACTCTACTTGTTTCCCTTACCTCACATAATTCAATATCCTTCTCCTTGGTGAATACCGAAGAAAAGAAATTGTTCAATATCTCCCCATCTCTTTTGGCTCTGCAGATAGCTGTCCACTCTGACTCTCTAATGGACCAATTATATCCCTCGTTATCCTTTTGCTATTAATGTAGCTGTAGAAACCCTTTGGATTTACTTTCACCTTACTTGCCAAAGCAACCTCATATCTTCTTTTAGCTTTTATAATTTCTTTCTTAAGATTCTTTTTACATTCTTTATATTCCTCAAGCACCTAATTTACTCCATGCTGCCTGTAATTGTTGTAGATCTCCCTCTTTTTCCGAACCAAGTGTCCAATTTCCCTTGAAAACCAGGCTCTTTCCAATTTTTACTGTTTCCTTTCAACCGAACTGGGAAAGGAAATGGTTAATGTTATACAACGGTGGTTCATAGATTAAGTACATACATCACTACATACATGTAGCCCTCTCTCAGAGGACGTCAAGAAAGGCTTGGGAGTAGAGATGAGTTTTAAGTCTCGACTTAAAGGAGTCGATGGAGGGGGCAGTTCGTTCTGATGGGAAGAGGGACGCTGCTGTTCCACAGTCTAGGAGCTGCAACCGCAAAGGCACAGTCGATCGCCCCTGAGCTTATGCCTAGACCGCGGGATGTTCAGTAACCCCAAGTCGACCGATCTGAGGGACCTGGAGGTGGTGTGGTGGGTGAGCAGACTTTTGATGTAGGTGGGGGCAAACCCGTTGAGGGATTTGTAGACATAGAGGAGGGTCTTGAAATGTATACGGAACCACACAGGGAGCCAGTGGAGAGAGGCAGTAAAGCAGTCACACGCATGTGTAGCACGGTGGCGCAGGGGCAGGGTTGTTGCCTCAGAGACCCTGGTTCAGTCCTGACTACGGGTGCTGTCTGTACGGAGTTTGCACATTTCCCCCTGTGACCTGCGTGGGTTTTCTTGCACGTTCCAAAGACGTGCAGGTTTGCAGGTTAATTGGCTTCTGTAAATTGTCCCGTGTGTGTCAGATGTGAAACGGCGGTGAGATAGAACCAGTGTACGGGGTGATCGCTGGTTGTTGCGGCCACACTGATCTGCAGGGCCTAATTCTGTGCTGTATCTCGAAACTAAACTAAACTAAACATGAGGACTTTTGTGCCGGGGAGGGTGAGTGATGTCCTGAAGCCAACTTTTTTGGAACCAATGGAATGACTAAAGATTCCCTTATCCTGTATCTGTACACTGTAAATGGCTCGATTGTAATCATGTATTGTCTTTCCTCTGACTGGATAGCACTCCAGAACCAGGGGCCAAAGATTAAGAATAAGGAGTAAGCCATTTAGAACGGAGACGAGGAAACACTTTTTCTCACAGAGAGTGAATGAATGTATGAATGAATGAATTAATGCATGTATGAATGAATGAATGAATGAATAATTGAATGACTGAATGATGATTGAATGACTGAATGATGATTGAATGACTGAATGATGAACGAATGAATGATTGATGAATGAATGAATGAATGACTGAATGAATGAAAACTTTATTGTCATTCAGATATACACCTAGACACAGTGCACCTTGAACGAAATTTCATTGCATTTGACTCTCCAAAATCAGGTAATAGTAAAAAGTGCTAGGTGCGTCGATAAAAATGCCTCATGTGCATGGTTCTGTAAAATCAATATATATAAAAAGTTTTTAAAAAGTGTCGATATTTAAAATGTTCTAGCCTCGGTTTTGTTGATTGTGGTGAGTTTGTGGAATTCTCTGCCTCAGAGGGTGGTGGAGGCAGGTTCTCTGGATGCTTTCAAGAGAGAGCTAGATAGGGCTCTTAAAAATAGTGGAGTCAGGGGATATGGGGAGAAGGCAGGAACGGGGTACTGATTGGGGATGATCAGCCATGATCACATTGAATGGCGGTGCTGGCTCGAATGGCCGAATGGCCTACTCCTGCCCCTATTGTCTATAGTCTATTGCCGAACACAAGCTTTTCACTGTACCTCGGTACACGTGACAATAAACTAAACTGAACTTCATGTGTTTTATCCAGTGCCATTCTAGTTGGCAGTATTGTGATCATGTGTGATCATCTTTTTGATCAATACTATGTTGTTATTTGATTTATTTTCAAGATTTTTGACTATTGGGGACCAAGTAAGAAGTTGCTGGGTGATATGAATTTCCTCCGGGATTTGAGGGAATATGACAAGGATAACATTCCGGTAAGTTCTCTGCGATTTTGCCCCTCCCATTCCTGAGCACACTTAACCATCATGAGACATGTGCCGGGAGGAACTGCAGATGCTGGTTTAAACCGAACGTAGACACAAAATGCTGGAGTAACTCAGCGGGACAAGCAGGCAGCGTCTCTGGAGAGAAGGAACGGGTGACGTTTCGGGTCGAGATTCATCATCGGACAAAGAAAAGAAGAAACATAGAAACATAGAAATTAGGTGCAGGAGTAGAGGCCATTCGGCCCTTCGAGCCTGCACCGCCATTCAACATGATCATGGCTGACCATCCAACTCAGTATCCCGTACCTGCCTTCTCTCCCTACCCCCTTACCCCCTTGGCCACAAGGGCCACATCTAACTCCCTCTTAAATATAGCCAATGAACTGGCCTCAACTACCCTCTGTGGCAGAGAGTTCCAGAGATTCACCACTCTCTGCGTGAAAAAAAAAGTTCTCCTCATCTCGGTTTTAAAGGATTTCCCCTTTATCCTTAAGCTGTGACCCCTTGTCCTGGACTTCCCTAACATCGGGAACAATCGTCCTGCATCTAGCCTGTCCAACCCCTTAAGAATTTTGTAAGTTTCTATAAGATCCCCTCTTAATCTTCTAAATTCTAGAGAGTATAAACCAAGTCTATCCAGTCTTTCTTCATAAGACAGTCCTGACATCCCAGGAATCAGTCTGGTGAACCGTCTCTGCACTCCCTCTATGGCAATAATGTCCTTCCTCAGATTTGGAGACCAAAACTGTACGCAATACTCCAGGTGTGGTCTCACCAAGACCCTGTACAACTGCAGTAGAACCTCTCTGCTCCTATACTCAAATTCTTTTGCAATGAAAGCTAACATACCATTCGCTTTCTTTACTGCCTGCTGCACCTGCATGCCTACCTTCAATGACTGGTGTACCATGACACCCAGGTCTCGTTGCATCTCCCCCTTTCCCAATCGGCCACCATTTAGATAATAGTCTGCTTTCCTATTTTTGCCACCAAAATGGATAACATCACATTTATCCACATATTTCTGCAGAAGAAAGAATCTGAAGGAGGGTCTCGACCTGAAACGTCACCCGTCCCTTCTCTCCAGAGACGCTGCCTGCCTGTCCCGCTGAGTTACTCCAGCATTTTGTGTCCAGCATGAGATATGATTGTACTCTGTGATATTTTGGCTGTAGATATGAGCTGATATATTGTGATCTGTCAGAGTTATCCAGTCGACAGTTAAAAGGGTAAAGGGCCTGTCCCACTGCCGAGACCTCACTGGCAAGTTTAGAAGAGTTTAGGAGAGTTTGAAAAAATGTGGTGTTGAAGACTTCCTTCGACTATGTTGAAGACCAACTTCGACTAGCTATGGGAAAATTGGACACCGAATAGTGGAGAGTGAAGCCAATCTCCTTCGACCTCTCTTTGACTATACTAACACTATCTACGACTACCTTCGACTACCCTCGATTACCTACGAATAACATGCCGACCTACTACGACCTACATCGACTGAACCTACGAATAATAAAAGTATCGAATATTTTTTCCATGGTGACCTTTTTTTACTCGCGGGCATTTTTCGACATGTTGAAAAGTACGCCGCGACCTAGCTGAGGCCTCGAGTACACGGGGACTACTCTCGAGCATGAAGGAGAGTTACAAAGACCTCCTAGGACCTCGTGTCGACCATGCTGCGAGTATGTCGAGGGCAAACTTGTGGATTAGGTTGCCCAAGTAGGACAGCCCCTTTATGAAGGGTGTGAATGCCAAGGACTCGAGGACCTTCACTATTAGGTGGGAGGGGCAGAGATTAAAGGGGATGTGCAGGGCAGGTTTTTTCACACAGAGGGGGGTGGGTGCCTGGAACACGCTGCCAGGGGTGGGGGTGGAGGCAGATACGACCGTGGTTTTTAAGGGGCTTTTAGACAGGCACGTGGATATGCAGGGAATGGAGGGATATGGATCGCGTGCAGGCAGAGGGGATTAGTTTAAGCTGGCATCGTGTTCAGCACGGACATTGTGGACTGTCTTGTTGTACGGAAACATTTATGAACTTTGATATATTAAATTTTATCTGCATCATTTTATTCTGTAACTCAGTCCTGAGGAGCAAGAGATTGCTCAATTATTTAGCCTCTACAACTGCAGTAAAATAGCATTGTTGTTATTTATTGTTGAGGAAGAACAATGAGGTGGACACCCAAATGGCAGAGGAATGAATGAACTAGCGGCAGGAGTAACATAATTTTGCAGGGGAAATAAATTCCTGCTCAAAGTGCTTTTAATTGGGTAATTAATGATTTAGATGAGGGGATTGGGGGGTAACATTCGCAAATTTGCAGATGACACAAAGCTGGGTGGCAGTGTGAACTGTGAGGAGGATGCTATGAGAATGCAGGGTGACTTGGACAGGTTGGGTGAGTGGGCAGATGCATGGCAGATGCAGTTTAATGTGGATAAATGTGAGGTTATCCACTTTGGTGGCAAAAACAGGAAGGCAGATTGTTATCTAAATGGTGTCAAGTTAGGAAAAGGGGAAGTACAACGAGATCTGGGGGTCCTTGTGCATCAGTCACTGAAGGTAAGCATGCAGGTACAGCAGGCAGTGAAGAAAGCTAATGGCATGTTGGCCTTTATAACAAGAGGAGTTGAGTATAGGAGCAAAAAGGTCCTTCGGCAGTTGTACAGGGCCCTAGTGAGACCACACCTGGAGTATTGTGTGCAGTTTTGATCCCCGAATTTGAGGAAAGACATTCTTGCTATTGAGGGAGTGCAGCGTAGGTTTACAAGGTTAATTCTCGGGATGGCGGGACTGTCATGCAGCTGGGCTTGTACACTCTGGAGTTTAGAAGGATGTGAGGGGATCTTATTGAAACATATAAGATTATTAAGGGCTTGGACACGCTAGAGGCAGGAAACATGTTCCCGATGTTGGGGGAGTCCAGAACCAGGGGCCACAATTTAACAATAAGGAGTAAGCCATTTAGAATGGAGATGAGGAAAAACCTTTTCACACAGAGAGTGGTGAGTCTGTGGAATTCTCTGCCTCAGAGGGCGGTGGAGGCCGGTTCTCTGGATGCTTTCAAGAGAGAGCTAGATAGGGCTCTTAAAGATAGCGGAGTCAGGGGATATGGGGAGAAGGCAGGAACGGGGTACTGATTGGGGATGATCAGCCATGATCGTAGTGAATGGCGGTGCTGGCTCGAAGGGCCGAATGGCCTACTCCTGCACCTATTGTCTATTGTCAAAACTTGCGTTCTGCCTGGCTTACATTACATTCACCATCCTAATTCCACCCGCAGGTCGCAGTCATGCAAAAGATACGTACGGAATACCTCACCAATCCCGACTTCGATCCGCAGAAAGTGGTGAAAGCTTCATCCGCAGCGGAAGGTCTGTGCAAATGGATCCTCGCCATGGAGGTGTACGACCGCGTGGCCAAGGTATTGTCCTCGCCCTTCTGCAGTGAAACACCGTTAGCTTTAGTCATCGTTGGCAAAATTAATAATGCAAAGATAAATATCTGGATTGTAGGTAGACAAACATGCCGGTGAAACTCAACGGGTGAGGCGGCATTTATGGAGAGAAGGAATATTCCTTCGCTCCATAGATGCTGCTGCACCCGCTGAGTTTTTCCAGCATTTTTGTCTACCTAAGCAATAAAATTAATTATTTTGCTATTTTTCAGACTGAAGAAGGGTCTCGACCCGAAACCTCACCAATTCCTTCTCTCCATAGATGCTGCCTCACCCGCTGAGTTCCTCCAGCATTTTTGTCTACCTTCGATGTTTTACCAAAACCTCACGGGCTAATTTTACAGTGTATATGTGCCATATTCTAAAACAAAGTGCAATGGTTTGGTGACTTTGTACGTTGTTCCCCTTCAAAATGAATCCAGAGTCTATCTTGCAGGAAGATTGTTCCCGATGTTAGGGAAGTCCAGGACAAGGGGTCACAGCTTAAGGATAAAGGGGAAATCCTTTAAAACCGAGATGAGAAGAACTTTTTTCACGCAGAGAGTGGTGAATCTCTGGAACTCTCTGCCACAGAGGGTAGTTGAGGCCAGTTCATTGGCTATATTTAAGAGGGAGTTAGATGTGGCCCTTGTGGCTAAGGGGATCAGGGGGTATGGAGAGAAGGCAGGTACGGGATACTGAGTTGGATGATCAGCCGTGATCATATTGAATGGCGGTGCAGGCTCGAAGGGCCGAATGGCCTACTCCTGCACCTAATTTCTATGTTTCTATGTTTCTATCTTGTTTAAGAAGGAACTGCAGATGCTGGAAAATCGAAGGTAGACAAAAAGGCTGGAGAAACTCAGCGGGTGAGGCATTTATGGAGCGAAGGAATAGGTGACGTTTCGGGTCGAGACTCTTCTTCAGACTGAAGGAATAGGTGACGTTTCGGGTCGAGACCCAAAGGGTCTCGACCCAAAACGTCGCCTATTCCTTCGCTCCACAGTAGCTGCCTCACCCGCTGAGTTCCTCCAGCATTTTTGTCTACCTTCGATTTTTTCCAGCATCTGCAGTTCCTTCTTATAAATATCTGGATTGTAATCATTTCACTGACTGGATAACACACAAACATCTTTTTTCACTACAGTAACATTAACCCTCGGCACACATGACAATAATAAACACATCTAAACTAAATATCATTGAACAGTTATTGGCTTCCCTCACAGTGGGAAACATTGATTCTGTGTGTGGGGGAAGTTGATGTTAAATTCTATCGTGTATTATGTTATTTTTATTCGTATGGCTGTATGGTAATTCAAATTTCATTGTACCAATTGGTGCATGTGTCAATAAATGTCAACTTGAACTTGAACTAATCTAAATATCATAGAATATAGAAGAGTACAGCACAGGAACAGGCCCTTCGGCCCACCAAGTCCGTGCCGAACATGATATAAAGTAAAACTGATCTCCTCTGTCTGTGCATGATCTGCATCCCTCCATTCCCTGCATATCCACCACGTGCCTATCTACAAGTCTCTTGAACATCGCGATCACATCTGCCTCCACCACCACCCCTGGCAGAGGGTTCCAGGCACCCACCGCCCTCTGTGTACCACACATCTCCGTTAAACTTCCTCCGTCTCACTGTGTAATTGTGCCCTCCGTGGATCATCACCTTGTGGTGGTGGAGAAGCGTGTGTGGACCTGAGATCCTGAGAGCGATGCCGTCTGGAGCTACGCTCCTGGTAGGGCCACCCATGGCGGTAAGGTCGAGGGGGAGGTCTCTGACAAAGAGCCAATCCAACCAAGACCTCGACGGTGGAACAGGCGGAGGACGATGGCTGACCTTAGTGGAGCTAACGTCACAACGGCTGGGAAGGCGGATGAAGGCTGCGGCAGAAAAAGGTCTCCGGTCGGTCGTCTTGGACTCCATGCCACTGGATACTGACCCAGATCTGTCAAGGACCGTGGGGTGGCTGTCTGTGCACCAGTCTCCCCACGTTAAACAAAGTCACGGGGCACAGACAGGCGTCCTCCAACCCTGGAGACACCCGTGGTCAGCCATGACTGAAGGGGGCCTGAGAAAGAAGTGTTTAGTCATTACCAACTTGGGGAAAAGGTTCTGGCTGTCAGGAGTTAAGTCTGGCTGTCTAAATGTTTTACTGACATTTGTTACGAAACGCAACAATGCAATTATTAATTGCAGCATTTTTGCACAGTTTTAGCAAATATCCATTGTAATAATGGCAATTTATGCTAATCCGCTTTCTGTAAATTGGATAGCTCCAAATGATCACATTTCTAATTCTTCAACATGGCTCATGAATATCTCGGCATAAATTCTGCTGCCATGTGTTGATTAATCAACTCGGTTTTCTCAGCAGACAATAGAATACGCACGAGAGTTCTCTCGTTAATCTCTTGGTAGCAAATTTAAATTCATTACTTCATACCATTGTGTTATTCCACTCTAAGAACTCTAAATGTACCTGATCATGAGGCCATAAGTGATAGCAGCCGAATTAGGCCATTCGGCCCATCAAGTCTATTCCACCATTCAATCATGGCTGATCTATCTCTCCCTCCTAACCCCATTCTCCTGCCTTCTCCCCATAACCCCTCACACCCAGATGTTAAAAATAAGGAACTGCAGATGCTGATTAATACACAAAAGGGCACAGAGTGCTGGAGTAACTCAGCGGGTCAGGCAGCATCTCTGGAGAAGAAGGTTTGGGTTGGGACCCTTCATCTGACTCGGGTGACATTTCGGGTCGAGACCCTTCTTCAGACGGGGGTTACACCAGAACTTTGTGAAACGTCACCTATCCGTGTTCTCCACAGATGCTGCCTGACCCGCTGAGTTACTCCAGCACTCTGTGAAACGTCACCTATCCATGTTCTCCACAGATGCTGCCTGACCCGCTGAGTTACTCCAGCACTCTGTGTCCTTTTTGAAAACTGCAGACGATATTCTGATTGGAAATGAGAGTTGATTTGTGACGTTATCCTTTCAGGTCGTTGCCCCGAAGAAGGCTCGTTTAAATGAGGCGCAACGATCCTTGGCCGAGACCATGGAGATTCTGAACCAGAAGCGAGCGGAACTCAAGGACGTGGAAGACCACCTGGCGGACCTGAAGAAGACCTTTCAGGACAAGACTGAGGAGAAAGCGCAGCTGGAGTTTCAGGTGGACTTGTGTGCCAAGAAGTTGGAGAGAGCTGCAAAACTCATTGGAGGATTAGGTGGAGAAAAGTCAAGGTTAGGTCATAGAGTGATACAGTGTGGAAACAGGCCAGCGTGCCCACACCGGCCAACGTCCCCGCTACACTAGTCCCACCTGCCCGCGCTTGGTCCATATCCCTCTAAACCTGTCCTATCCATGTACCTGTCTAAATGTTTCTTAAACGTGTTAATGGGGTGTAAGATTGCAACCTTCACATGGTCCACCCTGTTTCGACTAATGCAATCAACTAGACGTGCACAAACAGAAGATCAAATAGAACAAGTTGTCCTACAACTTTAAGCTGTGCACGCCACACGAAATAAGTTTCAAACAAGAGGACATGACTTCAGAATTAAGGGACAGAAGTTTAGGGGTAATATGAGGGGGAACTTCTTTACTCAGAGAGTGGTAGCGGTGTGGAATGAGCTTCCAGTGGAAGTGGTGGAGGCAGGTTCATTGGTATCATTTAAAAATAAATTGGATAGGCATATGGATGAGATGGGAATGGAGGGTTATGGTATGAGTGTAGGCAGGTGGGACTAAGGGTAAAAAAAATGTGTTCGGCACGGACTTGTAGGGCCGAGATGGCCTGTTTCCGTGCTGTAATTGTTACATGGTTATATGGAAAGAAGAAGAAGAAACGTGTTAATAGTTCAATAATACCTCTCAGGTTCTTATTAAACCTTTCCCCCCTCACCCTAAACCTTTGGCCTCTGCTGCGACTGAGGGGTAAGCCATTTAGAACGGAGATGAGGAAACACCCTTTCACTCTGTGGAATTCTCTGCCTCAGAGGGCGGTGGAGGCCGGTTCTCTGGATACTTTCAAGAGAGAGCTAGATAGGGCTCTTAAAGATAGCGGAGTCAGGGGATACGGGGAGAAGGCAGGAACAGGGTACTGATTGGGGATGATCAGCCACGATCACATTGAATGACGGTGCTGGCTTGAAGGGCCGAATGGCCTACTCCTGCACCTATTGTCTATTGTCTACTGCTTCTCGATTCCCCTAATTGGTGTTTCCCTTCTCCTTCTCGTGTCCATCTTGTTACAAACGTTGGCCTCGCTGCCATCGTCCGCCCGGAAAAGGACGCACACCTCCGGCGGCAATCAGTGGAAGCCATCGCTTGTGGCAGTAGATGATGGTGGTAACAGAATTAGCTCAGGATACTTCCAGTCTCCAGCCCCGCGATGTGGATGCTTCTGCTATGGGGCTTAATAGGTGTTAAAAGAGGCACGTTCCCTCATGATGTAGGCTTAAGGTTGTAGTGAGGGTCATTTACCCTTTATCCAACCAGTATATTCTCATATCCAACAACAGCAAGGTCTTGTTGGTTTCACAAACTATCTTCACTTCCTCATAGAGTGATACTGCATGGAAACAGGCCCTTGGGCACAACTAGCCCACACTGGCCAACGTGACCCTGCTACACTAGTCCCACCTGCCTGCGCTTGGTACATATCCCTCCAAACCTATCCTGTCCTATCCATGTACCTGAATAACAGTTCCTTAAATGTTGGGATAGTCCCAGCCTCAACCACCTCCTCTGGCAGCTTGTTCCGTACACCCACCACCCTCTGTGTTATATATATATATATATATATACTAGACCAAGTGCAGACCCGTTGGGTCTGCTCCCCAATGGTGTGATTCCACCCAATATTCCACCATGCACCCGTCTCCTCCAATGGAACTGAAGCCGTTGCCAAATGTAAGTTTCCAGCACTCCCCTGCCTCCCTCAATTGCACCTCCCCTGCCTGCTGCAGCAGTGAAAAGTTCAGTGTTCCTGTCTTGCAACTTTGTTTCGAAGTGTGTTGGAAGCTGATAGGAAGGAGCAGCCGTCAACGAATCAAAAGGCAGGAAGGGATCCGTACTGCAGGCGGACGGACGGATTTGAGTTTTATATATTAATAGATAGATAGATATATGTTGCTGAGTTGCTAATATTTCACTTGCCACTTCGACTATTGGTGTGGAAGTTGCCACCTGGTTCGTTGACTCTATGCGTGGTCTGTTACTGCAGCCGTGTTTTCCTGCAGGTGGTCAAAGGCAGCCGACGATCTCCAGCTGGTCTACGACAACCTGACTGGCGATATATTGGTGTCAGCAGGTGTGATCGCCTACCTGGGCGCATTCACTGCAGCCTTCCGTCACGAATGCATCATTGATTGGACCAATATTTGCAAGGTACTCCCACGCATTTTATCACGCAGCTCTTCTGGAAACCATCAACTGAAATATATATATATACATACACAGATTTTGCCAACAATTGGGATGTCGTTTTGTATTTTCATAAATTCATAAGTGATAGGAGCAGAATTGGGCCATTCAGCCCATCAAATGTACTCGACCATTCAATCGTGGCTGATCTATCTCTCTTCCTAACCCCATTCTCCTGCCTTCACCCCGTAAGCTCTGACACCCGTATTTATCAATTTCTGCCTTAAATATATCCACTGACTTGGCCTCCACAGCTTTCTGTGACAAAGAATTCCACAGATTCACCACCCTCTGACCACAAAAACCTCACCTCCTTCCTAAAAGAACGTCCTTTTATTCTGTGGCTGTGACCTCTGGCCCTAGACTCTCCCACCAGTGGAAACATCCTCTCCACATCCACTCTATCCAGGACTTTCATTATTCTGTAAGTTTCAATGAGGTCCTCCATCATCCTTCTAAACTCCAGCGAGTAGAGGCCCAGTGCCGTCAAACGCTCATCGTATGCTAACCCACACATTCCTGGGATCATTCTCACAAACCATCTTTGTCGATTTTCGCTGTTCATTTATTAATCTTCACTGACTGTCGTTCCACTGGCTAACATGACCCGAAACGTCACCTATTCCCCCGCTCCATAGATGCTGCCTCACCCGCTGAGTTTCTCCGGCACTTTTGTCTAATTTCATTTATCATCGTTACTTTTTTACATATCTTTCATTCATTGTTCTTTGTCTCTCTACATCACCGTCTATATCTCTCGTTTCCCCCTCCCCTGACTCTCAGTCTGAAGAAGGGTCTCAACCCGAAACGTCACCCATTCCCTTCTCTCCAGAGATGCTGCCTGTCCCGCTGAGTTACTCCGGCACTTTGTGTCTATCTCCGGTTTAAACCAGCACCTGCTGTTCCTTCCTTCACAAGTGGCTAAGCCTTGAGGAGCTTAACCACTTCTATGGCCGCTTCGACAGGGACAATCTAGAGACAGCCATCAAGGGCTCAGTGCCTGTGCTGCGCAGCTGACAGACGTCTGGACTGACATCTTCAACCTGGCACTTGCCCAAGCAGTTGTCCCCACTTGCCTTAAAGCCACCTCCATCGTGCCAGTGCCAAAACACTCCACTGCGGCAGGCCTCAACGACTTCCGCCCAGTTGCACTTACCCCCATCATCACCAAGTGCTTCGAGAGGCTGGTCCTGGCACACCTCAAAAGCTGCCTACCCCCCACACTGGATCCCTATCAGTTTGCCTACCGCAAGAACAGGAGTACGGAGGATGCCATCTCAACGGCACTTCACTCCGCCCTCTCCCACCTTGACAACAGAGACACTTATGTAAGAACGCTGTTCATCGATTACAGCTCAGCATTCAACACCATTATTCCATCAAAACTGATCACCAAACTCGGTAACCTGGGCATCGACCCCTCCCTCTGCAACTGGATACTGGACTTTCTAACCAACAGACCCCAGTCTGTGAGGTTAGACAAGCACACCTCTTCAACCCTCACCCTGAACACCGGCGTTCCTCAGGGCTGTGTGCTGAGCCCCCTCCTCTACTCCCTCTTCACCTATGACTGCACACCTGTACATGGTACTAACACCATCATCAAGTATGCAGATGATACAACGGTGATTGGCCTCATCAGCAACAACGATGAGCTGGCCTACAGGGAGGAGGTCCAGCACTTAGCAGCATGGTGCGCTGACAACAACCTGGCCCTTAACTCCAAGAAGACCAAGGAGCTCATTGTAGACTTCAGGAAGTCCAGAGATGACACGCACACCCCCATCCACATTAATGGGACGGAGGTGGAACGTGTTTCTAGCTTCAGGTTCCTGGGAGTCAACATCTCCGATGACCTCTCTTGGACCCACAATACCTCTACTCTGATCAAGAAGGCTCATCAGCGTCTCTTCTTCCTGAGGAGACTGAAGAAGGTCCATCTGTCTCCTCAGATCCTGGTGAACTTCTACCGCTGCACCATCGAGAGCATCCTTACCAACTGCATCACAGTATGGTATGGCAACTGCTCTGTCTCCGACCGGAAGGCACTGCAGAGGGTGGTGAAAATTGCCCAACGCATCACCGGTTCCACGCTCCCCTCCATTGAGTCTGTCCAAAGCAAGCGCTGTCTGCGGAGGGCGCTCAGCATCGCCAAGGACTGCTCTCACCCCAACCATGGACTGTTTACCCTCCTACCATCCGGGAGGCGCTACAGGTCTCTCCGTTGCCGAACCAGCAGGTCAAGGAACAGCTTCTTCCCGGCAGCTGTCACTCTACTAAACAACGTACCCCGGTGACTGCCAATCACCCCCCCCCCCCCCCGGACACTTATTATTTATTTTTTTTATTCAAATCGTTTGCTATGTCGCTCTTCAAGGGAGATGCTAAATGCATTTCGTTGTCTCTGTACTGTACACTGACAATGACAATTAAAATTGAATCTGAATCTGAATCTGAATCTGAAGTGTCTTTTACATGCCTTGTATCCACAGCTTTATTGATACAATGCAATAGAACTGTATTTATCCCAGGAGGGAAATTGGTCTGCCAACCATCCTAAAAACACAAGATTCTCGAGACATGGCATTAAAGTGATGAGTGGAAAGGCTTCAAGATTCAAGATTCAAGGGAGTTTATTGGACAATTAAATTCTTGCTTTGCTTCAGCACAACAGAACATAGTAGGCATGGATACAGAACAGATCAGTGTGTCCATATACCATTGTATAAATATATACACACATGAATAAATAAACTGATGAAGTGCAAATAACAGATAATGGGCTAATAATGTTCAGAGTTTTGTCCGAGCCAAGTTTAATAGCCTGATGGCTGTGGGGAAGTGGTTATTCCTGAACCTGGTCGTTGCAGTTGGCTTGGGGGATGAGCAAAGATTGGGGAGGAGGAGGGGGAGGGGGAGGGGAGGGGGAGAAGGGAGGGGGAAGGGAGGGAAAAGCGAGGGGGAAGGGGAGGGGGAGGGAGAGAGAAGGGGAGGGGGAAGTGAGGGGGGGGAGGGAGGGAGAAGGGAGGGGGAAAGCGAGGGGGAGGGGGGGAAGGAGGGGGAAGCGAGGGGGAAGCGTTGGGGGAAGGGGGAGGGGGAAGGGGAGGGGGAAGGGGAGGGGAAGGGAGGGAGTCAGTCTCAGTCTCCATCTACCCCACGACAGTAGGGGGATGAATTGTAAACCACAGGGAAGAGGGATCTCCTTCTCTCACTATAGTTTCCTTTACACGATTTGTATTTGTTATTTGCCCTGCATGCCCTTCACTGACGGACACTGTTTTTTCTCTCTGCTCACAGTCTAAAAACATCCCGTCTTCAGGTGAATTTTCCCTGAGCAAGACCCTGGGCGACCCGATTATAATACGGGCCTGGAACATCGCTGGGTTACCCACGGACAGCTTCTCGATCGATAACGGAGTGATTGTTAGTAACTCCAGGCGGTGGTGAGTATTAATGTTAATAACTCCAGGTGGTAGTGAGTATTAATGTTAGTAACTCCAGGTGGTGGTGAGTATTAATGTTAGTAATTCCAGGTGGTGGTGAGTATTAATGTTAGTAATTCCAGGTGGTGGTGAGTATTAATGTTAGTAACTCCAGGCAGTGGTGAGTATTAATGTTAGTAATTCCAGGTGGTGGTGAGTATTAATGTTAGTAATTCCAGGTGGTAGTGAGTATTAATGTTAGTAATTCCAGGTGGTGGTGAGTATTAATGTTAGTAATTCCAGGTGGTGGTGAGTATTATTGTTAGTAACTCCAGGCAGTGGTGAGTATTAATGTTAGTAATTCCAGGTGGTGGTGAGTATTAATGTTAGTAATTCCAGGTGGTAGTGAGTATTAATGTTAGTAATTCCAGGCAGTGGTGAGTATTAATGTTAGTAATTCAAGGCGGTGGTGAGTACTAACTGCACAACACAGACTGTAGAACACTAACATGGGCACGTGGCTGGCCAGCCTCTCTCTGGCTGCTGAATGATACCAGGCTACTTTCTCTCTCCAGTTTCAGTTCAGTTTAGTTTATTGTCACGTGTACCGAGGTACAGTGAAAAGCTTTTGTTACGTGCTAACCAGTCAGCGGAAAGATAATACATGATTGCAATTGAGCCATTCACAGTGAACAGATACATGATGAGGGAATAATGCTTAGTGCAAGGTAAAGCCAGCAAAGTCCGATCAAGGATAGTCCGAGGGTCACCAATGAGGTAGATAGTAGTTCAGCACCGCTCTCTGGTTGTGGTAGGATGGTTCAGTTGCCTGATAACAGCTGGGAAGAAACTGTCCCTGAATCTAGAGGTGTGCTTTTTCACACACCTGTACCTCTTGCCTGAGGGGAGAGGGGAGAAGAGGGAGTGGCCGGGGTGAGACATGTCTGTGATGATGCTGCTGGCCTTGCCGAGGCAGCGTGAGGTGTAGATGGAGTCAGTGGAAGGGAGGTTGGTTTGTGTGATGGTCTGGGCGGGTCATGGGTGGAGCTGTTCACAAACGGTGGTCTGATGCGTCCCGATAAAATACTTTCTTTGCTCTTCTGGTGAGTCTCATTGTCCGTAACTCATTCATCTAGCCCACACAACAATAACCTGTTTCCTAAATCATCGTGACTTTTTTCCATATCTTTCATTTTCTACATCTCGCTACATCACGTCTATATCTCTCGTTTCCCTTTCCCCCCGACTCTGAGACTGAAGAAGGGTCTCGACCTGAAACGTCACCTGTTCCTTCTCTCTAGAGATGCTGTCTGACCCGCTGAGTTACTCCAGTATTCTGTGTCTAGTTTCTCTTTTGTGATCTGGTTTACAATCGAGTGCCGACTATCGAAACTAGGAACGAGTTGTTGGTTTTTGTCTTTGGCCGTTAATATCAATAATTGGTTATTAATATTAGCAATCAGCAATTAGAGCGGCACGGTGGCGCAGCGGTAGAGTTGCTGCCTCACAGCGCCAGAGACCCAGGTTCGATCCCGACTACGGGTGCTGTCTGTACGGAGTTTGTACGTTCTCCCCGTGACTTGCATGGGGTTTTCTCTAAGATCTTCGGTTTCCTCCCACACTCCAAAGACGTGCCTGTAGGTTTGCAGGTTAATTGGCTTGGTGTAGGTGTAACTTGTGCAGGATACTGATAATGCGTGGTGATTGTTGGTCGGTGCAGATTCAGTGGGCCGAATGGCCCGTTTCTGCCCTGTATGTCTAAACTCTTTCTAAACTAAACAAATTGCTGACAGAATGTCACCAGAAGGTGGCAACTCTTTCAGGCTGGTCTCACCTGGGGCTCTGCAGAGAGTAGTGCGTTCGGCCGAACGCACTATGGGAACTTCACTCACCCCCCTGCAGGAACTATACAACAGGAGGTGCAACTCCAGAGCAAACAAAATCATGAGAGACCTCTTCCACCCCTGCAACAGACTGTTCCAGCTGCTACGGTCATGCAAACGCCTCTGCTGCCATGCGGTGAGAACGGAGAGGTTGAGAAGGAGTTTCTTCCCAGAGGCCATTCGGACTGTAAACGCCTATCTCACCAGGGACTAACTCTACAGAACGTTTTTCCTTCTATTATTTATTATGTAAAAGAATATGTGTGTTATGTTTGTGTTTATAATTTGTTTGGTTGTTTTGTTGTTTGTCTTTTGCACAAAAGTCCACGAGCATTGACACTTTCATTTCACTGCACATCTCGTATGTGTATGTGACAAATAAACTTGACTTGACTTGACTTGACCAGGGTGGCTCAGTGGCGCAGCGGGTGGAGCTGCTGCCACCAACATGTCACCTCTTGCATGTAGACTGGTTATGGATAACTAAGTTGAACTTCACATCGTTACAGTTCCACATTCTGCGTCTTCATGTGTAAAATGCCACAAGGCAGATTGAGACCAGTGAACCATGAGTTGATTCAAGTGGTAAAGAAAGCTTTTGGTATGCTGGCCTTTATAAATCAGAGCATTGAGTATAGAAGCTGGGATATAATGTTAAAATTGTACAAGGCATTGGTGAGGCCAATTCTGGAGTATGGTGTACAATTTTGGTCGCCCAATTATAGGAAGGATGTCAACAAAATAGAGAGAGTACAGAGGAGATTTACTAGAATGTTGCCTGGGTTTCAACAACTAAGTTACAGAGAAGTTGTGAAGTCTATGAAGGGGACTATGGTGAAGTCCTCCACCATAGTCCCCTTGCCCAAAAAAACCAACATCTCCAGCCTCAACGACTACCGGCCAGTCGCACTCACACCAGTGGTGATGAAGTGTTTTGAAAAACTGGTCCGGGGTCATATCACATCACTTCTGCCCCGAAGCTTTGACCCCCACCAGTTTGCGTACAGAGCAAATAGATCCACAGAGGACGCTGTAGCCACAGCTCTCCATGCTGCACTGTCTCACCTGGAGCAGCAGGGGAGCTACGTGCGGATGCTCTTTGTGGACTACAGCTCTGCTTTTAATACCATCCTTCCCCACAAACTGGTGGACAAACTGGGGGACTTGGGACTTCCACACTCCACCTGTACGTGGATAAATAGCTTCCTGTCGGGTCGCAGCCAGAGAGTCAGAGTGGGCCATCACACATCCACGGCCCTCAGCCTCAGTACCGGCTCTCCACAGGGCTGCGTACTGAGCCCCCTGCTCTACACCATCTACACACATGACTGCACCCCCGCCCACCACAGCAACACCATTGTCAAATTTGCGGATGACACTACAGTGGTGGGACTCATCTCCGGGGGGGACGAGTACGCCTACCGGGATGAGGTGGAGCAGCTGACAGTGTGGTGCGAAGAAAATAACCTGCTCCTCAACACCTTAAAGACAAAGGAAGTAATAATAGACTTCAGGAAGAACAAAACGGACATGGTACCATTGACTATCAGAGGGGACTGTGTAGAGAGGGTGGTGGATTTCCGCTTCTTGGGAATCCATATTGAGGAGGACCTGACGTGGAGCGTGAACACCACTGCGCTGCTGAAAAAGGTCCAGCAGAGACTGCACTTCCTGAGGGTGCTCAGGAAGAACACATCACTCAGAGACTGCTGCTGTCCTTTTATCGGTGCTCCATTGAGAGCATACTAACATACTGTGTATGCGTGTGGTACACCAGCTGCACAGCGGCTCAGAGGAAAGCGCTCCAGAGGGCCATTGACAACGCCCAGAGGATTGTCGGCTGCCCTCTCCTTACCTTGGAGGACTTACACAGTTCCCGCTGCACCAAAAAAACCCAGAATATCATAAAGGACATTTCCCACCCCGGACACTCCCTGTTTGAACTGTTGCCGTCAGGCAGACGGTACAGATCTACAAGGACAAGGACAAACAGACTCAAAAACAGTTTTTACCCCACTGCTATAAAGGCACTAAATGTAGCCGCCAAGGAACGCAGGGGCGATACAGACTAAGGGACTGTGGTAACTGTGAAATCGACAGAAGGATGGAGGGTTGGGTGTGCATGCGTGCTGTGTTCGTGATATTTATTTAGTTGTTTATCTTTATTATTTTACCGTGTATGTATCGTTAGCTTTTAGAAATGTTTGAATGCTGCACTGACTGGCTGACATTTTAAATTTTGTTGTACATGGTCCATGTTACAATGACAATAAAGAAACTATTCTATTCTAGAAAGGTTGAATAAGTTAGGTCTTTATTCTCTGGAGCGCAGTAGGTTAAGGGGGGACTTGATAGAGGTCTTTAAAATGATGAGAGGGATAGACAGAGTTGACGTGGACAAGCTTTTCCCTTTGAGAATAGGGAAGATTCAAACAAGAGGCCATGACTTCAGAATTAAGGGACAGAAGTTTAGGGGTAATATGAGGGGGAACTTCTTTACTCAGAGAGTGGTAGTGGTGTGGAATGAGCTTCCAGTGGAAGTGGTGGAGGCAGGTTCGTTGGTATCATCTAAAAATAAATTGGATAGGCATATGGATGAGAAGGGAATGGAGGGTTATGGTATGAGTGCAGGCAGGTGGGACTAAGGGAAAAAACGTTGTCGGCACCGACTTGTAGGGCCGAGATGGCCTGTTTCCGTGCTGTAATTGTTATATGGTTATATGGTTATAAGTTGGAGAGGATGAATAATAATATTGCTGCTTTCTTCAGGCCGTTGATGATTGACCCACAAGGACAAGCCAATAAGTGGGTGAGGAACTCGGAGCGGGATAACAAGCTGAGTATCATCAAGCTGACCGACCTGGACTACATGCGCACACTGGAGAACTGCATGCAGTTCGGCACGCCGCTCCTCCTGGAGAACGTGGCCGAGGAACTGGACCCATCACTAGAGCCCCTCCTGCTCAAACAGACCTTTAAACAAGGTAGATGCACACCGACCCCTCCTGTATCTGCACAACGTATCACCCCCCACTCACCTGTATCCACCTTTTAAACAAGGTATCACTCCCCCCCTCACCTGTATCCACACAAGGTATCACCCCCCCTCACCTGTATCCACCCTTTAAACAAGGTATCAGCCCCCTCTCCCCTGTATCCACACAAGGTATCACCCCCCCCTCACCTGTATCCCCCCTTTAAACAAGGTATCAACTGATTCCCTTCCCCCCCCCCCACATTGTTGGCGTACCTGCACGATTTGCATCGCACCACTCTCTGTGTTAGTCCGTTCCACCATCTTTGTCCTCTTTGGTAACGAGGTACCTAATGAGTTCCCCGCCGATGTATTTATTTTTCCAGCGGGCGTGGATTGCATTAAGCTCGGGGATGCCATCATGGAGTATTCGGTGGATTTCCGCCTCTATATCACCACCAAGCTGAGGAACCCGCACTACCTGCCGGAACTGGCGACAAAGGTGTCTCTGCTCAATTTCATGATCACCCCCGAGGGTCTGGAGGACCAGTTGTTGGGGATTGTTGTCGCTAAGGAGAGGTAAGCGAAGCCTTTCGCAGAGTACGCTCCTCCCAAAGTTTTAATTCATCTTCTCACTTCATCAAAGCAGCCAGACGCAGCGGGTAGAGTTGCTGCCTCACAGTGCCAGAGACCCGGGTTCCATCCCGACCACGGGTGCTGTCTGTACGGAGTTTGCACGTTCCCCCCGTGTTGTGAGATAAATGAAACTTTCACTACTTGTAATTAACTTAACTTTATTTAAGCTTTAAGCAACTTATTTCTGCAATACACAAACTCAGAAACGTCTGGCAAACATGGCTGATTCTGCAGGCTTTTCCCGCCCGAAATACTTTGCACATGCGCACACTCCCGAAATGTCCCGCGCATGCGCACACACTAGAAGAGCTCCGCACATGCGCACATGCGCCCACTTCACCCCGTGACCCGTGTGGGTTTTTCTCCGGGAGCTCCGGTTTCCTCCCACGTTCCAAAGACGTGCAGGTTTGTAGGTTAATTGGCCCCAGTAGAATTGCCGCTGGTGTGTCGGATAGTGTTGGGGTGCGGGGATCGCTGGTCGGCACGGACCCGGTGGGCCGAAGGGCCTGTTGCCACGTGTGTCCCTGTAAACTAAAAACCTGCTACCGAGCCATCACCCAGTCACAGAGTCATGCAGCACGGAAACAGGCCCTTCAGCCCAACTTGCCCATACTGACCCAACTGAACTGGCCCCACAGAGTGTGCAAACTCCACACAGACAGCACCCAAGGATAGAATCTAACCTGGGTCTCTGGCGTTGTGAGACAGCAGCTCTACCCGCTGCTCCACCCTGCCGCCCTC
Organism: Leucoraja erinaceus; assembly: GCF_028641065.1. Taxonomy (NCBI): domain Eukaryota; kingdom Metazoa; phylum Chordata; class Chondrichthyes; order Rajiformes; family Rajidae; genus Leucoraja; species Leucoraja erinaceus. The sequence goes on along the minus strand of NC_073392.1, from coordinate 2,741,896 downwards.
GTTTGAACTTCTGGTTCACATTAGGCGCATGTCCATTTAGGGGGCTTGCCTATTCAACCGATTGCCGAAATATCTCTTAAACGTACAAAGAAATAGCCTGTGATAATACTTCTCGGTGTTAGATTTGAGGTGAGATAGTAAGTAGAGTCAGGTGACACTGCTTCAAGCCGAACAAAAGACCATTGACAACACATCTGGCAGCTCCACCCACCAGAGGTTGAGGGGGAGACCCAATAGAACAGCATAAAACAATAAAACACACAGATAGAAACATAGAAACATAGACAATAGGTGCAGGGGGAGGCCATTCGGCCCTTCGAGCCAGCACCGCCATTCATTGTGATCATGGCTGATCGTCCCCTATCAATAACCCGTGCCTGCCTTCTCCCCATATCCCTTGACTCCACTAGCCCCTAGAGCTCTATCTAACTCGCTATTAATTTAGCTCTCTTAAATCCATCCAGTGACTTGGCCTCCACTGGCCTCTGTGGCAGGGAATTCCACAAATCCACAACTCTCTGGGTGAAAAAGTTTTTTCTCACCTCAGTCTTAAATGACCTCCCCTTTATTCTAAAATAGGGTGGACACAACCTTTTCACCCAGGGTGGAAAAATCAAATACTAGGCGGTCAAATACTAGGTTTTGGGCGAGAGGGGCACGTGGATATGCAGGGAATGGAGGGAGGTGGATCACCTGCAGGCAGATAAGAGTTGATCCGACATCATGTTCGGCACAGACATTGTGGGCTGAAGGGCCTGTTCTCGTGCTGGACTGTTCTATGTTCCATGTTCTAACGGGACGTAGAGAAGATTTACGAGGATGTTGCCGGGACTCGAGGGTGTGAGCTATCGGGAGAGGTTGAGTAGGCTGGGTCTCTATTCCTTGGAGCGCAGGAGGATGAGGGGAGATCTTATATAGAGATGTACAAAATCATGAGAGGACTAGATCGGGTAGATGCACAGAGTCTCTTGCCCAGAGTAGGGGAATCGAGGACCAGAGGACATAGGTTCAAGGTGAAGGGGAGAAGATTTAGTAGGAACCTGAGGGGCAACTTTTTCCAACAAGGGTGGTTGGTATATGGACCAAGCTGCCGGAGGAGGTAGTTGAGGCTGGAACTATCGCAATGTTTAAGAAACATTTAGACAGGTACATGGATAGGACAGGTTTGGAGGGATATGGACCAAACGCAGGCAGGTGGGACCAGTGTAGAAGGGATATTGTTGACTATATTTTCTCCATGTTCTATATGTTCTAACATCTATGCCCTATAAGCCAAATAAGTAATTAATTGTCTATTAATTTATTTAATTTCTCTATGTGGTGACATGGACATGCACATATTCGATTTTGAGTCGTATACTTGCAAGAGAGAGGGCTCTTAAAGATAGCGGAGTCAGGGGATATGGGGAGAAGGCAGGAACGGGGTACTGATTGGGGATGATCAGCCATGATCACATTGAATGGCGGGGAAGGGCCGAATGGCCTACTCCTGCACCTATTGTCTATTGTCGATCACTTTTGCAAGCAGTGTTTAACCACAAAGGTGACTGATTATCCAAATACTATTTTGCCTGTACATGGCGCAGTATTATACACTTCTAGCTGGTTCTTTATGCAGTTTGCAAAGCTGCTTTTGATAAAGTGCATTGATTTTATTTGAAGATCGACACCAAAAGCTGGAGTTTGGTCAGGCAGCATCTCTGGAGAATAAAGGAATAGGTGACGTTTCGGGCCGAGACCCTTCTTCAGACAGAAAGTCAGTGGAAAGGGATATAGAGAGAGATATAGAGAGAGATAGAATAAATGATTGAGAGATATTTGAAGGTAGACAAAAATGCTGGAGAAACTCAGTGGGTGAGGCAGCATCTATGGAGCGAAGGAAATAGGCAACGTTTTGGGCCGAAACCCGAAAGGGTTTCGGCCCGAAACGTTGCCTATTTCCCAAGGGATTCGGTCCAAAATGTTGCCTATTTCCCAAGGGATTCGGTCCGAAACGTTGCCTATTTCCCAAGAGATTCACCCCGAAACGTTGCCTATTTCCCAAGGGATTCGGTCCAAAACGTTGCCTATTTCCCAAGGGATTCGGTCCAAAACGTTGCCTATTTCCCAAGGGATTCGGTCCGAAATGTTGCCTATTTCCCAAGAGATTCACCCCGAAATGTTTATTGTCTATTGTCTATTGTCTATGTCTGTTCCAATATTCCAAAAGTTCAGAAGAGTTGTACTGAGTGTTGTTGAGGAGGGAGGTGTGGAATCTTCACGTTGGTGCTGGAGTCGCTGAGGCTTTTAAGTGGTTTAACGTCCAGTCCCTCACCTCCCCTGCCCCAGGCCTGAGCTGGAGCACGAGCGGAACGCCTTGATCGTCCAGTCTGCGTCCAACAAAAAGCAGCTGAAGGAGATCGAGGATAAAATCCTGGAGACCCTCGAGGGGTCGGAGGGGAACATTCTGGAAGACGAGAGCGCCATTAAAATCCTCGACTCCGCCAAAATCATGTCCAACGAGATCTCCAAGAAGCAGCAAGTAAGAAACACCAAAGAGAGGCACCAAGTGCTGGAGTAACTCAGCGCGGGCGGGTGGGCAGGCAGGCAGCATCCCTGGAGAGAAGGAATGGGTGACATCTCAGGTCGAGACCCTTCTTCAAACTGATGGAGGGTCGCGACCCCAAACGTCACCCGTTCCTTCTCTCCAGAGATGCTGCCTGTCAATAGACAATAGCCAAAAGATGCAGGAGGAGGCCATTCAGCCCTTCGAGCCAGCACCGCCATTCAATGTGATCATGGCTGATCACCCCCAATCAGTACCCCGTTCCTGCCTTCTCCACATATCCACTGACTCTGCTATCTTTAAGAGCCCTATCTAGCTCTCTCTTGAAAGCATCCAGAGAACCGGCCTCCACCGCCTCTGGGGCAGAGAATTCCAAAGACTCACCACTCTCTGTGAGAAAAAGTGTTTCCTCGTCTTCGTTCTAAATGGCTTACTCCTTATTCTTAAACTGTGTGGCCCCTGGCTCTGGACTCCCCCAACATCGGGAACATGTTTCCTGCCTCTAGCGTGTCCAAACCCTTAACAATCTTATATGTTCCAATGAGATGCCCTCTCATCCTTCTAAACTCCAGTGAATACAAGCTGAGTGTCCCGCTGAGTTACTGCAGCATTTTGTGTAGCGGACCTTCGGTCTAAACCAACACCTGCAGTTCCTTCCTGCACTCTCCACAGTGCAGTTTCCTCCAGCACTTTGTGTTTTCCTCAACATTCCAGCATCTGCAGTTCCTCGTGTCTCCATTTTTTTCCTGATAGTCACTCTTGAATTTTTATTTCCAGAAAGCAATTTGCTTTGTGGATTCTGCGTTGATCAGCGCTGAGCCGTGACCGACTTTGGGATGAGTTTTTCACAGCGGTTCAGGGTTGGACAACCGCAGTACATTAAAACATTTAATCTTTACTTAACTACGCTGATAAATTGCTGCCTTTCTTTTTGATTAAGAGCTGAATCAGGCCATTCGGCCCATCAAGTCTACCCTGCCATTCAATCATGGCTAGTCCACCTCTCCCTCCCAGCCCCATTCTCCTGCCTTCTCCCCATGACCCCTGACACCCCTGACACCCGTACTAATCAAGAATCTGTCCATCGCTGACCAGTGATCCCCGCACACTATCACTATCCTACACACACTAGGTACAATTTACAATTTTACCAAAGCCAATTAGCCGACAAACCTGTACATCTTTGGAGTGTGGGAGGAAACCGGAGCACCCGTAGAAAACCCACAGGGAGAACATACAAGCTCCGTACAGACAGCGCCCGTAGTCAGGGTCGAAACCGGGTCTCTGGCGCTGTGAGGCAGCAACCCTACCGCTGCGCCAGCGTGCCACCCTCTATGCTACACTACACAATACTATACCATGGTGTGCTATACCATGCTACACTATATTATAACAATGCTATGCTATACCATACCATGCCAGGCTATACCATGCTATGCTGTGCTATATATACTATGCTATGCCATGCTATATATACTATGCCATGCCATGCTATACTATACCATGCCAGGCTTTGCCATGCTATACTATGCTATGCCATGCTATACTATACCATGCCAGGCTATACCATGCTATATATACTATGCTATGCCATGCTATACTATACCATGCCAGGCTATGCCATGCTATATATACTATGCCATGCTATACCATGCTAGGCTATACCATGCCAGCCAGGCTATGCCATGCTATACTATACCATGCCAGGCTATGCCATGCTATACTATACCATGCCAGGCTATACTATGCTATGCCATGCTATATATACTATGCTATGCCATGCTATACTATACCATGCCAGGCTATACCATGCTATATATACCATGCCAGGCTATGCCATGCTATACTATACCATGCCAGGCTATGCCATGCTATATATATGCCAGGCTATACCATGCTATACTATACCATGCCAGGCTATACCATGGTATGCCATGCTATATATACCATGCCAGGCTATGCCATGCCATTACCTTTGTTGGCGGTGTAACATTTGTCGTCTGTGCCAGGTGGCGGAGAGGACGGAGCTGAAGATTGCGGAGTCACGTGAGGGATACCGCCCCATCGCCAAGCACTCTGCCATCCTGTTCTTCAGCATCGCTGACCTGGCCAACATTGACCCCATGTACCAGTACTCCCTCAGCTGGTTCGTCAACCTGTACGTCAACTCCATCCACGACAGGTGCGTTCATCACCGTAGCAGGACCATCGATGCTTTCACTGGGAGAATCACGATGGGGTCCCAGACCTCCGTCACCACAGGAACAGCTTGGTGGTCGCAACACGGGGGGGGGATAGGGTGGCGGTGGTGCCCATGTGGCACTGGGGTGGTCCGGGCAGCACGGTGGCTGTAATGATTCATCTCTCCCTCTCTCCCTCTCTCCCTCTCCTTGGTGAAACTCTTGTCTCGCCCCAAAGATGAAGCTGGAACTCTCATGGTAGAAGCATGCATTTACATGATAATGTTATCACTAAGAACACCAGGTGACTATGTGTCAAGCTAGCTGTCCTGCTTGCTAGCATTATGGCATGAGTTATGTTCCCTATGGAACAAGGGGAATTCTGTGGAATTCTCTGCCTCAGAGGGCGGTGGAGGCAGGTTCTCTGGAAACTTTCAAGAGAGAGCTAGATAGGGCTCTTAAAGATAGCGGAGTCAGGGGATATGGGGAGAAGGCAGAAACAGGGTACTGATTTGGGTTGATCAACCATGATCAGATTGAATTGCGGTGCTGGCTCGAAGGGCCGAATGGCCTCCTCCTGCACCTATTGCCTATTGTCCATCAGACACCGAGCTAGTCTCGGATGTCTCTGGGAAAGCACAGCGTATCTCCGTGACCTCGGTGGTGTCCTGGTGATCTACTGGTCTCTGGATTGGCCCAAGCATTTACTTGTTTCCCCCAGCAAGGTTCCATATACAGTGCTGGCATCTCCATTCCAGCTCACAGTCTGTTGAACCATAATGGGCCTGTCCCACTTACGCAAGGTGCGACTCTTTGGGCGACTGAGGAGACGACTCACGACCGTACAGGCGACATGTCGCGCGCGGGGTGAAGCCTGTACGGGCGTGAGTAGTTGCCCAAAGAGTCGTACCTTGTTCTGGTCGCCGCTGGATTTTCAACACGTTGAACATTTCACGACCTATGACGGGTGCCGGCAGTCGCCGGATAAAGTGGCGTAAGTGGGACAGCCCCGTTACGTTACAGCGGCGCAACGGGTAGAACCGCTGCCTCACAGCGCCAGAGACCCGGGTTGCTTCGTGGCAGCTGGTGCTGTCCATGTGGAGTTTGCATGTTCTCCCAGGACATCCATAACATACATGCCCTGCGCTCCAAGACAGGAGTCAATAGTCAATAGACAATAGGTGCAGGAGTAGGCCATTCGGCCCTTCGAGCCAGCACCGCCATTCACTGTGATCATGGCTGATCATCCCCAATCAGTACCCCGTTCCTGGCAACTTCCTTGTAAATGTTCCCTGCTTATTCAGTGGCTCGTGACCAAGCCTGTTTTAGAAGGAACTGCAGATGCTGGAAAAATCGAAGGTAGATAGAAATGCTGGAGAAACTCAGCGGGTGAGGCAGCATCTATGGAGCGAAGGAATAGGCGACGTTTCGGGTCGAGACCTTTCTTCAGACTGATGGGGGGGGGGGCGGAAGAAGAAAGGAAGAGGCGGAGATGGTGGGCTGTGGGAGAGCTGGGAAGGGGAGGGGAAGGAGGGAGAAAGCAGGGACTACCTGAAATTGGAGAAGTCAATGTTCATAGGCTACCCAAGCCTTATTATCTTCTCTCTTACCTTCTCCTCGCCAGCAATAAGTCAAAGATCCTGGAGAAACGACTGCGTTATCTGAACGATCACTTCACGTATAACCTGTACTCCAATGTCTGCCGGTCTCTGTTTGAGAAAGACAAGTTACTCTTCTCCTTCCTGCTGTGCAGCAATCTGCTTTTGTAAGTATCAGCAACCACCAGAGGTTCCACCCACGTACCGTTGGTGACCTTCCATCAGTTATTTTATGGGCAATGAACGAGCGGTGTTGGAACGGTGGCTCAGTGGGTAGAGCCTCTGCCTCAAGGTGCCAGGGTCCCGGGTTCGGTCCTGACCTCGGGTGCTGTCTGTACGGAGTTTGCACGTCCACAGAGTCGATCGCCGGCTCATTGGCTCCATCCTATGCTCCAGGGACAATTTACAGAGGGCCGATTAACCTACAAACCTGCACGTCTTTAGAATGTGGGAGGAAACCGGAGCACCCGGAGAAAACCCACACCGACCATCAATCACCCCCTCACGCTGGTTCTATGTTATTCCACTCCCTACACACTAGGGGGGCAATTTACAAAGGGCCGATTAACGTTGTGTTTGGGATGTGGGAGGAAACACACGGGGTCACAGGGAGAACGTGCAAACTCCACACAGACAGCACCCAAAGACAGGATGGAACCCGGGTGTCTGGCGCGGTGAGGTAGTGGCTCTACCCGCTGCGCCACCGTGCGTCCCCGCCCGTTCAGGTTTTGCAGTCTGCACCAGCTGATTTGTTTTTGACTTTATCCGTTGTCCAGGGCCAAGCACGACATCAACTACCAGGAGTTCATGTTCCTGTTGACAGGCGGAGTGGGCCTACAGAACAAGTTGAAGAATCCCGACCCGTCCTGGCTCCAGGACAGGAGCTGGGATGAGATTTGCCGAGCAAGTGATCTGCAAAGTTTACACGGACTGAGGTGAGCTCACCATAGTTCAACGGTGTGCCTCATTGTCACAGACAAGAGGCGGGGACATGTTGGCCGGTGTGGGCAAGATGGGCCGAAGGGCCTGTGTCCACCCTGCATCACTCTATGACTTAGATAGGGGAGAGTGGGGGGGGGGGGGGGGGGGGGGGGGGGGGGGGGGGGGGGGGAGGGGTGGAACCTCATTGAAACTTACAGAACAATGAAAGGCCTGGAAAGAGTGGATGTGGAGAGGATGTTTCCACTAGTGGGAGAGTCTAGGACCAGAGGTCACAGCCTCAAAATTAAAGGGCGTTCCTTTAACCATATAACCATATAACAATTACAGCACGGAAACAGGCCATCTCGACCCTTCTAGTCCGTGCCGAACACATAATCTCCTCTAGTCCCATCTACCTGCGCTCAGACCATAACCCTCCATTCCCTTCCCATCCATATGCCTATCCAATTTATTTTTAAATGATAAAAACGAACCTGCCTCCACCACCTTCACTGGAAGCTCATTCCACACAGCCACCACTCTCTGAGTAAAGAAGTTCCCCCTCATGTTACCCCTAAACTTCAGTCCTTTAATTCTCATGTCATGTCCCCTTGTTTGAATCTTCCCTACTCTCAGTGGGAAAAGCTTTTCCACATCAACTCTGTCTATCCCTCACATCATTTTAAAGACCCTCTATCAAGTCCCCCCTTAACCTTCTGCGCTCCAGAGAATAAAGACCTAACTTATTCAACCTATCTCTGTAACTTAGTTGTTGAAACCCAGGCAACATTCTAGTAAATCTCCTCTGTACTCTCTCTATTTTGTTGACATCCTTCCTATAATTAGGCGACCAAAATTGTACACCATATTCCAGAATTGGCCTCACCAATGCCTTGTACAATTTTAACAGTACATCCCAACTTCCTTTAGGAAGGAGATGAGGAAGAATTTCTTCAATCAGAGGGTGGTGAATCTGTGGAATTCTTTGCCACAGACGGTGGTGGAGACAAAGTCAGTGGATATTTTTGAGGCAGAGATAGATAGATTCTTGATTAGTGCGGGTGTCAGGGGTTATGGGGAGAAGGCAGGAGAATGCGGGTAGGAGGGAGAGATAGATCAGCTGATTGAATGGCGGAACAGACTTGATGGGCCGAATGGCCTAATTTGCTCCTATCACTTATGAACTTATGAAAACATTCCTTGCATACAATTCCATGAAATCTTATTATACAGATAACCCTGGTTATAACGGAGGGGGGGTGGAAGTTGGTGTCCGTTCCTGCCGACTGTCCGCTATAACAGAGTAAGGGATTTGCTCCACATAGCAGTGTAGTGCTGGCCCAGTCAACAACAGGTGCAGGAGTAGGCCATTCGGCCCTTCGAGCCAGCACCGCCATTCAATGTGATCATGGCTGATCATCCAGAATCAGTACCCCGTTCCTGCCTTCTCCCCATATCCCCCGACTCCGCTATCTTTAAGAGCCCTATCTAGCTCTCTCTTGAAAGCATCCAGAGAACCACTCTCTGTGTGAAAAAGTGTTTCCTCGTCTCCGTTCTAAATGGCTTACCCTTTATTCTTAAAATGTACCGTGTGCCAGCGCTGCCCGCAGAGCCGTGGAGAATATCTGTGTGGGACATTCTCTTTGCCCCAGGAGATTCCTGTGGGCCGTGAGTGGTGAACACACAATGGTTTTGAATTCATCCAACGGCGAGCAGTGAAAATGATAAATGTTGAGTTTGCACATTCTGTCACCAGGGATCATTTCTCCTCGAATATCGGGGACTGGCACAAGATCTACGAGAGCAAGGAACCCCACAACCGGCCCCTGCCCAACCCTTGGGATAAAAAGATCAATGAGCTGCAGAAGATGATTGTCCTGAGGACTCTCAGACCCGACAAGGTAAATGAAAACAAGCCAATGTTTGTGAGAAAACTTGAAATATTAAACCGCTTTCCCTTTCCGCAGATGCTGTTGGACTACCCGAGCTCTTCCAGCATTTGGGAGATTTGGATATATTTAAGGCAGGGATAGATTCTTGATTTGTGCGGGTGTCAGGGGTTATGGGGAGAAGGCCGGAGAATGGGGTTAGGAGGGAGGGATAGATCATCCATGAATGATTGTTGGAGTAGACTTGATGGGCCGAATGGCCTAATTCTACCCCTACCTCTTATGACCTTATGATCAGCCATCATTGAATGGCGGAGTAGACTTGATGGGCCAAATAGTCAAATTCTACTCCTATCACTTATGGTCTTATGAGTGAAAAATATTAGTGAGTACTTTTGGCAGTTTGGTACCATGTTTAGCTTAGTTTATTGTCACGTGTACCGAGGTACAGTGAAAGGCTTTGTGTTGTGTGTTAATGGAAAGACTGTACATGATTGCAATCGGGCCGTCCAGCAGCTCGATTGTTGGTACATCGAGGAGGCGTGGCTTGCGTGGAATTTGAGAGGGGATCTTATATTCTTAAGGGGTCAGTCTCAGTCTAAGTCCCAAGGGGTCACGACAGAGAGATGGGAACTGGAGAGTGGTGAGTGGAACTCTCTGAAGGTTGATGCCAGCCATATTTAAGAGGGAGTTAGATGTGGCCCTTGTGGCCAAGGGAACCAGAAAAAGGATCTCGTGGATGATCAGCCCTGATCCTGAAGGGCCGAATCCTATCTTGCATTAAACGGTTATTCCCCCAAGACAGAGGTGGGTTTGTGAAGGTCCTGGGAAGAAGGATATCTGGGCACCGTGGACAGGCCCCGATTGTAATCAAATGTAGACGCTATTATAGATAATCGAGTCTAATCCTGCGTAGACTTTTCTTTTACTGGATAGCACGCAACTAAAAGGTTCCTCTGTGCACACGAAGATTGTTAATGGTTTGGACACGCTAGAGGCAGGAAACATGTTCCCGATGTTGGGGGAGTCCAGAACCAGGGGCCACAGATTAAGAATAAGAGGTAAGCCATTTGGAACGGAGACGAGGAAACACTTTTTCACACAGAGAGTGGTGAGTCTGTGGAATTCTCTGCCTCAGAGGGCGGTGGAGGCCGGTTCTCTGGATACTTTCAAGAAAGAGCTAGATAGGGCTCTTAAAAATAGCGGAGTCAGGGGATATGGGGAGAAGGCAGGAACGGGGTACTGATTGGGGATGATCAGCCATGATCATATTGAATGGTGGTGCTGGCTCGAAGGGCCGAATGGCCTCCTCCTGCACCTATTGTCTATTGCCTATTGTCTAATAAACGAGACAAAATTCAATAAACTAAATTAAAAAAATTAGCTTCAATAAATCGAATTCTTTCGGCCGTCTTTCTAGATCGATATGCTGTGTTTTTCAGATCATTCCAGCGGTGGTGAACTTTGTGACGGAGAAACTAGGCAGGCGTTTTGTGGAGCCGCCTCCGTTCGATTTATCTAAGAGTTTCGGAGACTCCAACGCGACCATTCCAATTTTATTTATTCTTTCCCCGGGGGCCGATCCAATGGCAAGTGAGTTTTCCTGCATGCTTCGATCATCGATTAGTAACGTGCGGGAAGGAACTGCTGATGCTTCTACCACTAGCGCAGAAACAGGGCCTTGCGCCCACTGAGCCCGCGCTGCCCCGTCAGCGATCGTCCCCGTAACGCTAGCCCTACCCTCCACACACTCGGGACACTTTTATAACTTTTACCAATTAACCTACAAACCTGCACGGCTTTGGGAGTGCGGGGGGAAACCGGAGCACCCGGAGAAAACCCACGCAGGTCACGGGGAGAACGTGCAAACTCCGTACAGAGAGCACCCGTGGCCGGGATCGAACCCGGGTCTCAGGGGCTGTGAGGCAGCGACTCTACCCGCTGCGCCACCGTGCCACCAGATGCTGGTTTATACCGAAGCCTGACGAAGGGCCTCGACCCGAAACGTCAACGTTCTCCACAGATGCTGCCTGACCCGCTGAGTTACTCCAGCACTCTGTGAAACGTCACCTATCCATGTTCTCCACAGATGCTGCCTGACCCGCTCAGTTACTCCAGCACTCTGCAAACGCAGCATCCATGTTCTCCAAGGATGCTGGCAACCCGCTTCGAGTTACTCCAGCCTTCTGTGAAATAGGCAACCATTTCTCCACAGAAACCCTGACGGGTTTCGCCCGAAAACGTTGCCTATTTCCTTAGCTCCATAGATGCTGCCTGACTCACTGAGTTACTCCAGCACTCTGTGAAACGTCACCTATCCATGTTCTCCACAGATGCTGCCTGACCCGCTGAGTTACTCCAGCATTTTGTGTCCTAAGGAAATAGGCAATGTTTCGGGCCGAAATCCTTCTGGAAATAGGCAACGTTTTGGGCCGAAACCCTTACGGGTTTCGGCCCGAAACGTTGCCTATTTCCTTAGCTCCATAGATGCTGCCTGACCCGCTGAGTTACTCCAGCACTCTGTGAAACGTCACCTATCCGTGTTCTCCACAGATGCTGCCTGACCCACTGAGTTACTCCAGCACTCTGTGAAACGTCTGCGTTAGTTCAGCTTTTTACCAACAATGCAGTACCTGTAGTAAGTAATATAAAAGAGAGACACAAGGAACTGCAGATGTCGACATCTGTAGCCAATCACTGTGCAAAGTGCTGGAGTAACTCAGCGGGTCAGGCGGCATCTGTGGAGGAATGGGCAGGAATGATAGATGAACTATGGACCCAGAATAGTTGTGGACCCAACTTCAGACTGAAGGAGGTGGGACCCTGCTTTAGACTGATGGAATGGGGAGAGAAAGCTGCTCAAGAAAGGTTCACAAGTTATAGGAGTAGAATTAGGCCATTCGGCCCATCGAGTCTACTCTGTCATTCGATCATGGCTGATCTATCCTTGCCTCCTAACCCCCTCCCCATAACCCCTTGATACCCTGACTAATCAAGAATTTGTCCATCTCTGCCTTAAAAATATCCACAGACTATGGGGAAATGTGGGGGGAGGGGGTGGGGCAAAGCTTGGCAAGTGATAGATGGATACAGGTAAGGGGGGGGGCAGGTGTGATTAGCAGGTGAGTGGAGTGAGTGACAGAGGCTGGGGAAGGATGTCAGATAAGCATTAGTGTAGTGGAGGGGGGGAGGGGAAAGGAGGGGGGGGGGAATAAAAGGGGATTGAGAGACTGGGGGATGGGAGATGAGTGTTATGGGAGCAGGGTGGGTGTAGTGGTGGGAGACGGCGGTAGAAATGTGAGCCCAGTGGGGTCATAAGTGATAGGATCAGAATCAGGCCATTCGGCCCATCAAGCCTACTCCGCCATTTAATCGCGGCACGGTGGCGCAGCGGTAGAGTTGCTGCCTCACAGCGAATGCAGCGCCGGAGACCCGGGTTCGATCCCGACTACGGGCGCTGTCTGTACGGAGTTTGCACGTTCTCCCCGTGACCTGCGCGGGTTTTCTCCGAGATCATCGGTTTCCTCCCGCACTCCAAAGACGTGCAGGTTTGTAGGTTAATTTTCTTGGTCTAAATGTGTAAAATGTCCCTGGTGTGTGTAGAATCGTGTTGGTGGGCGGGGAACGCTGGTCGGCGCGGACACGGTGGGTCAAAGGGCCTGTTTCCACGCTGTATCTCTAAAACTAAATTAAACTGACCCGCTGAGTTACTCCAGTGTTTCACGTCTCCCTTTGATTTCAGCCGGCATCTGCAAGTTCTTTGTGACACTCTTGACAATTGATCCGAATCGTTGCAGGTTTACTGAAGCTGACAAACGACAAGAACATGGACGGCAGCCAGTTCCAGGCCATCTCTCTGGGCCAGGGCCAGGGTCCCATTGCGGGGAAGATGATCAAGGATGGCATGCTCGACGGTTCCTGGGTGTGCCTGCAGAACTGCCACCTTGCCGTGTCCTGGATGCCCACCTTGGAGAAGATCTGTGAGGAGTTCAGCGCCGACACGTGTCACCCCGACTTCCGCCTCTGGCTCACCAGCTACCCCTCCCCAAAGGTGATGGGCGTGAGCGTTGACCCGCCACCGACCAGGCGGTACCCCTCGCCCTCGTGCCCCTGCCAAAGGCTTGACCATCATACTTGGTTCCTAACAAGAGGATTTCAGTAGAGGAGTAAACAGGATTTTCTGCAGTTGTATAGGGCTCTGGTGAGACCACATCTGGAGTATTGTGTACAGTTTTGGTCTCCTAATTTGAGGAAGGACATCCTTGTGATTGAGGCAGCGCAGCGTAGGTTCGCGAGATTGATCCCTGGGATGGCGGGACTGTCATATGAGGAAAGATTGAAAAGACTGGGCTTGTATTTATAAGGATGAGGGGTAATCTTGTAGAAACAGATAAAATTATAAAAGGACTGGACAAGCTAGATGCAGGATAAATGTTCCCAATGTTGGGCGAGTCCAGAACCAGGGGCCACACAGTCTTAGAATAAAGGGGAGGTCATTTAAGACTGAGGTGAGAAAAAACGTTTTCACCCAGAGAGTTGTGAATTTATGGAATTTCCTGCCACAGAGGGCAGTGGAGGCCAAGTCACTGGATGGATTTAAGAGAGATTTAGATAGAGCTCTAGGGGCTGGTGGAGCAAGGGATATGGGGAGAAGGCAGGCACGGGTTATTGATAGGGGACGATCAGCCATGATCCCAATGAATGGCGGTGCTGGCTCGAAGGGCCGAATGGCCTCCTCCTGCACCTATTTTCCGCGCGGTATATCTCTGGACTAAACTAAACGGGACTGCGTTACATCTGATTGCCTGCTTGTCTTGTTGTAGTTCCCAGTCACCATCTTACAGAACGGAGTCAAGATGACCAACGAGCCTCCCACCGGCCTGAGGTTGAACCTCCTCCAGTCCTACCTCACTGACCCCATCTCCGACCCAGCCTTCTTCAGCAACTGCGCTGGAAAGGACTTGGTGAGTTAACATCTCAGGCCATGCAAACACCAGTCACGTTTAATCACCTCAGTGCTTCATCTGTTGCATTTACAATTCATTCACGTCTCTCTCTGCAGTTGTACAGGGCTCTGGTGAGACCACATCTGGAGTATTGTGTACAGTTTTGGTCTCCTAATTTGAGGAAGGACATCCTTGTGTTTGGGGCAGTGCAGCGTAGGTTCACGAGATTGATCCCTGGGATGGCGGGACTGTCATACGAGGAAAGATTGAAAACACTAGGCTTGTATTCACTGGAGTTTAGAAGGATGAGGGGGGATCTTATAGAAACACATAAAATTATAGAAGGACTGGACTGGGTGTCATGGTACACCAATCATTGAAAGTAGGCATGCAGGTGCAGCAGGCAGTAAAGAAAGCGAATGATATGTTAGCATTCATAGCAAAAGGATTTGTGTATAGGAGCAGGGAGGTTCTACTGCAGTTGTACTGCAGGTGGGCCTTGGTGAGACCATATCTGGAGTATTGTGTACAGTTTTGGTCTCCTAATTTGAGGAAGGACATCCTAGTGATTGAGGCAGTGCAGCGTAGGTTCACCAGATTGATCCCTGGGATGGCGGGACTGTCATACGAGGAAAGATTGAAAAGACTAGGCTTGTATTCACTGGAGTTTAGATGAGGGGGGATCTTATAGAAACATATAAAATTATAAAAGGACTGGACAAGCTAGATGCAGGAAAGATTTTCCCAATGTTGGGCGAGTTCAGAACCAGGGGCCACAGTCTTAGACTAAATGGGAGGTCATTTAAGACTGAGGTGAATATTGGCTACATTTAAGAGAGAGTTAGATGTGGCCCTTGTGGCTAAATGGATCAGGGGGTATGGAGAGGGCAGGTACGGGATACTGAGTTGGATGATCAGCCATGATCATATTGAATGGCGGTGCCGGCTCGAAGGGCCGAATGGCCTCCTCCTGCACCTAATTTCTATGTTTTTATGTGAGAAAAAACGTTTTCACCCAGAGAGTTGTGAATTTGTGGAATTCCCTGCAACAGAGGGTTAGTGGAGGCCAAGTCACTGGAAGCATTTAAGGGAGAGTTAGATAGAATTCGAGGGGCTAGTGGAGTCAAGGGATATGGGGAGAAGGCAGGCACGGGTTATTGATAGGGGACGATCAGCCATGATCACAGTGAATGGTGGTGCTGGCTCGAAGGGCCGAATGGCCTCCTCCTGCACCTATTATCTATGTTTCTATGTCCTTGTACCTCAGTGGTTTACCTGTTGCATTTACAATCCAGTCACACCTCTCTCTCTCTCTCAGGCCTGGGAGAAACTTCTCTACGGACTCTGCTTTTTCCACGCCATCGTGCAGGAGAGGAGGAAGTTTGGACCTCTTGGCTGGAACATTGCGTACGGGTTCAACGAGTCTGATCTCCGGATCAGCGTTAGACAACTCCAGGTGAGCGGTGGGCAGCACGGATAGACGCAAAATGCTGGAGTAACTCAACGGGACGGGCAGCTTCTCTGGAGAGAAGGAATGGGCGAAGTTTCAGGTCGAGACCCTTCTTCAGACTGACGTCAGGAGGGAGAGTGATACATAGATAAGGATCACGGCAGTATTGTCTGTCTGTTCCTGCTGCCTGATTAGAGTCCTAGTCACAGAGTGATACAGCGTGGAAACAGGCCCTTCGGCCCAACTTTCCCACACCAGCCAACATGTCCCAGCTACACTAGTCCCACCTGCCTGCGCTTAGATCCATATCCCTCCAAACTTGTCCTATCCATGTACCTGCCTAACTGCTGCTTTGACGTTGGGATAGTCCCAGCCTCACATACCTCCTCTGGCAACTCGTTCCATACACCCACCACCCTCTGTGTGAAAAAGTTACCCCTCAGATTCCGATTAAATCTTTTCCCCTTCACCTTGAACCCGTGTCCTCTGGATATAGTTAATTGTAAATATGTTTTTGTTTTAATAATATATTTCTATGCAGGTGAATCATAATCTGAGTAACATAAATATTAATGATAAACTGCTTAGCATTCTGAACATATGTAGCTATTCGAAATGTTAAAGCTTGCTGCACATATTTTGCCCTTTATTCTAAATACCAATCTCCAGCTTGCTTCACACCCAATGGCATTTAAGCTTTTACATAAGATTTTATATGGCATTGAGATGACACGAGGAACTGCAGATGCTTGTTTACAATAAAGACACAGAGTGCTGGAGTAACTCAGCGGGTCAGGCAGCATCTGTGGAGAACATGGATAGGTGATGTTTCACAGAGTGCTGGAGTAACTCAGTAGGGTCAGGCAGCATCTATGGAGCTAAGGAAATAGGCAACGTTTCGGGCCGAAACCCATAAGGGTTTCGGCCCGAAACGTTGCCTATTTCCAGAAGGATTTCGGCCCGAAACGTTGCCTATTTCCTTAGCTCCATAGATGCTGCTGCACCATAACTCAGCAGGTCAGGCAGCATCTGTGGAGAACATGGATAGGTGACGTTTCACAGAGTGCTGTAGTAACTCAGCGGGTCAGGCAGCATCTGTGGAGAACATGGATAGGTGACGTTTCACAGAGTGCTGGAGTAACTCAGCGGGTCAGGCAGCATCTGTGGAGAACATGGATAGGTGACGTTTCACAGAGTGCTGGAGTAACTCAGCGGGACAGGCAGCATCTCTGCACAGAAGCAATGGGTGATGTTTCGGGTCGAGACCCCTCTTCAGTCAGGGGAGAGGGAAACTAGAGATATGGATATGGATAAAACGCTCTACATCTCCTTATCAACATCTGCTTTGATCGGTCGTTTTCACACCTTACCCTGCCGTATCTCTAGCCTCCCTCTCCCCTCCCTGACTCTCAGCCTGAAGCAGGGTCTCGATCCGAAGCGTCCCCAATTCCGTCTCTCCAGAGACGCTGCCTGTCCCGCTGAGGCGTGCTATGGTATTGAGTTACTCTGACGTGTTGTGACCATCAGAATGACGTGGTGTCTGGGATGTGAATTCCTGTCCTTGTGATTCCCAGCTCTTCATCAATGAGTACGACAGTGTTCCATTCGAGGCCATCACGTACCTAACTGGGGAATGTAACTACGGGGGCCGTGTGACTGATGACTGGGACCGGCGGCTGCTGATGACAATTCTGGCCGATTTCTACAACATTGAAATGATCGAGAATCCCAGATATATCTTCTCCCCCAGTGGGAACTACACATCTCCCCCTCGAGGCACCTACAATGACTACATTGACTTCATTAAGGTATTTACAAGTGTATTGCTTCTCACTCAACCTATTCTATAAAAAAGGACTGGACAAGCTAGATGCAGGAAAAATGTTCCCAATGTTGGGGCGAGTCCAGAACCAGGGGCCACACACAGTCTTAGAATAAAGGGGGGGCCATTTAAGACTGAGGTGAGAAAAAACTTTTTCACCCAGAGAATTGTGAATTTGTGGAATTCCCTGCCACAGAGGGCAGTGGAGGCCAAGTCACTGGATGGATTTAAGAGAGAGTTAGATAGAGCTCTAGGGGCTAGTGGAGTCAAGGGAGAAGGCAGGCATGGGTTATTGATTGAGGACGATCAGCCATGATCACAATGAATGACGGTGCTGGCTCGAAGGGCCGAATGGCCTCCTCCTGCACCTATTTTCTATGTTATTAATATGTTGAAACTATAAAAATCATATTTATATTGTTTCCATTTCAGCGCAGCTAACTTAAACCCATTCTGTTTTCACATTCAATATCAATATTATATTTTGAAATTCATTTTGGTGTGAGAATAAACCATGTAAAGCCATGTCTTTAGTCAGAGGGTGGTGAATCTGTGGGATTATTTTTGCCACAGATGGCTGTGGAGGCTGAGTCAGTGGATATATTTAAGGCAGAGATAGATGTCCTTAGGCCCCCTTCAGTCATGGCTGATCAAGGACGCCTGTGCCCCGTGACTTTGTTTAACGTGGGGAGACTGGTGCACAGACAGCCACCCCACGGTCCTTGACAGATCTGGGTCAGGATCCAGTGGCATGGAGCCCAAGATGACCGGAGACCCTTTTCTGCCGCAGCCTTCATCCGCCTTCCCAGCCGTTGTGACGTTAGCTCCACTAAGGTCAGCCATCGTCCTCCGCCTGTTCCACCGTTGAGGTCTTGGTTGGATTGGCTCTTTGTCAGAGACCTCCCCCTCGACCTTACCGCCATGGGTGAGGTCGATAGATGGACAGATAGATTCTTGATTAGTACGGATGTCAGGGGTTACGGGGAGAAGGCAGGAGAATGGGGTTGAGGGGGAGAGATACAAACAACAAGATCCATAGAATGTATTAGCCCAGTATGTAATAACATACAAGGAATTTGATTTGCCACAGTCATACCACAAAAGCAACAAGACACTCAACTACATAAAAATGAACATAAACATCCACCACACGCACGGTGACAGAAGGCACTAACATATTATCTTCTCCCGCGGCCGGGGCAGTCCAACCATCCGTTGTCGGGACGATCGAAGCGAAATAGATCAGCCATGATTGAATAGCAGAGTAGACTTGATGGGCCGAATGGCCTCAATTCTGCTCCTAGAACCTATGAACTTCTGAGATATTTTATCAGCATTCTGTAATCTTCTGAAATTACAGAATAAAGGGGAGATCATTTAAGACTGAAGTGAGAAAACACTTTTTCACCCAGAGAGTTGTGAATTTATGGAATTCCCTGCCACAGAGGGCAGTGGAGGCCAAGTCACTGGATGGATTTAATGGAGAGTTAGATAGAGCTCTAGGGGCTAGTGGAGTCAAGGGATATGGGGAGAAGGCAGGCACGGGTTATTGATAGGGGACGATCAGCCATGATCACAATGAATGACCAAGGCTGATCATCCAAAATCCTGCCTTCTCCCCATATCCCTTGATTCCGTTAGCTCTAAGAGCTAAATCTAACTCTCTCTTGAAAACATCCAGCTGGCTCGAAGGGCCGAATGACCTCCTCCTGCACCTATTTTCTATGTTTCTATGAAATCAGATGGTACAGTGATAGAGTTGCTGCCTAACAGCCCCAGAGACCCGTGTTCCATCCTGATCAGCCATGATTGAATGGCAGAGTAGACTTGATGGGCTGAATGGCCTTATGAACATGTAAAATCATTGAAGTTTATACATTAGGATATTTTTTCAAAAGCAAGTTAAATGTAGTTGTCCGTATCGGAGAGATGCAATCAATTTCAAACTTAACCAGTTTAGACCAGAATAACTAAGAGGCAGGAAACATGTTCCCGATGTTGGGGGAGTCCCGAACCAGGGGTCACAGTTAAAGAATAAGGGGTCGGCCATTTAGGACTGAGATGAGGAAAAACGTTTTCACCCAGAGAGTTGTGAATCTGTGGAATTCTCTGCCACAAAAGGCAGTGGAGGCTAGTTCACTGGATGTTTTCAAGATAGAGTTAGATTTAGCTCTTGGGGCTAACGGAATCAAGGGATATGGGGAGAAAGCAGGATTTTGGATGATCAGCCATGATCATATTCAATGGTGGTGCTGGCTCGAAGGGCCGAATGGCCTCCTCCTGCACTTATTTTCAAAGTTTCTAACTAATACTCCATCTTGAGATTTGTTAAAGAAGGAACTGCAGATGCTGGAATCATGCAGAGTGCTGGAGTAACTCAGCGGGTCAGGCAGCATCTGTGTAGGGAATGGGTAGGTGACGATTCGGGTCATGACATTCTCTTTGCCAGCTGTTAAATATTGGGACAATTGTCGGCCAGCCCATAATCAACACACAAACCTACTTAATTACTCCAGCACTTTGTGGGTTTTTTGTGTTTTATTTTTTTTTGCAAACCAGTTCCTTAAAACTGGATCTCTGTCCCTTGTTTCAAGCCTGTTGTTGTCTCCACAGAAACTGCCTTCTACGCAGCACCCGGAAGTATTTGGAATGCATGAAAATGTAGACATTTCAAAAGATCTGCACCAAACCAAGATACTGTTTGATTCGCTGCTGCTGACCCAGGGAGGGAGTGGCCAGGGTGGTACCTCAGGGTCCAGTGATCACATGCTGGAGAACATCGCCTCGGACATCCTGACCAAGGTAGATGGGGCATAGTGACCAAGGTAGATGGGACATAGTGACCAAGGTAGATGGGACATAGTGACCAAGGTAGATGGGACATAGTGACCAAGGTAGATGGGACATGGTGACCAAGGTAGATGGGACATAGTGACCAAGGTAGATGGGACATAGTGACCAAGGTAGATGGGACATAGTGACCAAGGTAGATGGGACATAGTGACCAAGGTAGATGGGGCATATTGACCAAGGTAGATGGGGCATATTGACCAAGGTAGATGGGACATGGTGACCAAGGTAGATGGGACATAGTGACCAAGGTAGATGGGGCATAGTGACCAAGGTAGATGGGACATAGTGACCAAGGTAGATGGGACATAGTGACCAAGGTAGATGGGACATAGTGACCAAGGTAGATGGGACATAGTGACCAAGGTAGATGGGACATAGTGACCAAGGTAGATGGGGCATAGTGACCAAGGTAGATGGGACATAGTGACCAAGGTAGATGGGACATAGTGACCAAGGTAGATGGGACATAGTGACCAAGGTAGATGGGACATAGTGACCAAGGTAGATGGGACATAGTGACCAAGGTAGATGGGACATAGTGACCAAGGTAGATGGGACATCCTGACCAAGGTAGATGGGGCATAGTGACCAAGGTAGATGGGGCATAGTGACCAAGGTAGATGGGGCAAGAACACACTTTGTTATGCAAGTTCCCCATCAATGTGACTATGACAAAGAGCATGCCCATAGAGTCTTTAGACCTTAGATTTTGGAGATGCAGCGCAGACAGGACCTTTGCCCCACCAACCGCGCTGCCCAGCGATCACCCTGTACACTATCATTATCCTACACACGCTAGGGACAATTTACAATTTTTACCAAAGCCAATTAACCAAAAACCTGCACGTCATTGGAATGTGGGAGGAAGCCGGAGAACGTGCAAACTCCGTACAGGCAGCACACGTGGTCAGGATGGAACCCCGGGTCTCTGGCGCTGTGAAGCAGCCACTCTAACGCTGCGCCGCCCTTGTCATAGAAACATAGCGCATGGAAACAGGCCCTTCAGCCCATCATACTCACACTGCTCCTCAACTCTCCGTCCGCGCTAACCCCACTTTCACCCGCCCCACATTCCCAGCTATTTACCCCGAGATTGTGCCCCTCAGCTGGAGAAAACCCGCGCAGGTCACGGGGAGAACGTACAAACTCCGCGCAGACAGCACCCGTGGTCAGGATCGAACCCGGGACTCTGGCGCTGAGAGGCAGCGACTCTACCGCTGCGCCACCGGGGCCGCCCTTGCATGCCATGTTCAAATGACTTGACATTTCAGTCAGCGAGTCTGCCTTCGATATCATTTGCCTGGTTCTGGTAGTTTTGTAACACAAGTTTATTTGTCTACAGTTGCCGAAGGATTTTGATATTGACAATGCGCTGCTGAAATATCCGGTGAAATATGAAGAGAGCATGAACACCGTGTTGGTGCAGGAGATGGAGAGATTCAACACGTAACTACACTTCTCATTTACTTGTTTTTTTTTGTTTTGTTTATTTTATTAGAAGTTAATACAGCACAAAACAGTACAGTGGAACCTAATTTTAGGTGGCAACTATGTAATACCGTAACCCATTCTATGTACAACCTCTAGTTTTATGTTTTGAGAAGGAAGTAAGCAGGACAAGAAAAAGAAAACAATAGAAAGAGGAAAAAGTGGAAAAATAGATGGTAAAGAGTAGAAAAACGTGAAGTGTGTATATAAAAAATAAAAAAGGAAGAGAGAAAGTGGAAAGTGGAAAGTAGAAGAGAAGGCCCCTTAAAAGAGAATTTTTCAAATCTGGAGATGTAGATCTATCCGCGTCATAATTTTTTTTTTAATTATAAAATTAAAATTCATTTAAATTAGCCAGCGTGTAAGTGTAAATCAGGACTAGGAATAATGATCAGATGGAAGAAGGGTCTCGACCCTCGGGAATCTCTGGAATTCTATGCCACAGAGGGTGTTGAGGCCACAGTGCATTGGCTATATTTAAGAGGGAGTTAGATGTGGCCCTTGTGGCTAAGGGGATCAGGGGGTATGGAGAGAAGGCAGGTACGGGATACTGAGTTGGATGATCAGCCATGATCACATTGAATGGCGGTGCAGGTTCGAAGGGCCGAATGGCCTCTACTCCTGCACCTATTTTCCATGTTTCTATGACCCGAAACGTCACCCATTCCTTCTCTCCAGAGATGCTGCCTGCCCCGCTGAGTTACTCCAGCGTTTTGGGTCTATCTTCGGTTTAAACCAGCATCTGCAGTTCCTTCTAACACCCCCTCCCCCCTCTCCTCCTATGGCCCATTATAAGGAGGGTTTACTGGACGTTACTTTTAGACAGACCAATGGTCAACACCTGGTAAATCTACCACACACGGTACAAGAATGGTGATTCATTTCCCTACAGTTCTCCTCTTTGTTTTTCAGCCTGATCCGTACCTGCACCTTCACCCTGCAGAACCTGCAGAAGGCCATCAAGGGGCTGGTGGTGATGGACTCGGGGCTGGAGGCCCTGGCGGGGAGCCTGCTGGTGGGGAAACTTCCCGAGAGGTGGGCCAAACACTCCTACCCCAGCCTCAAACCGCTCGGCAGCTACATCACCGACTTCCTGGCCCGCCTCGAGTTCCTGCAGGTAACTACAGCCTCAATTGGATGTGTGGAGAGGATGTTTCCACAGGTGGGAGAGTCTAGGACCAGAGGTCACAGCCTCAGAATTAAAGGGCGTTCTTTTAGAAAGGAGGTGAGGAGGAGCTTCTTTAGTCAGAGGGTGGTGAATCTGTGGAACTCATTGCCACAGAGGGCTGTAGAGGCCAAGTCAGTGGATATTTTTCAGGCAGAGATAGACAAATTCTTGATTAGAGCGGGTGTCAAGGGTTATGGGGAGAAGGCAGGAGAATGGGGTTAGGAGGCAGAGATCAGCCATGATTGAATGGTGGAGTAGACTCGACGGGCCGAATGGCCTCATTCTACTTCTATAACTTGTGAAGTTGTGATTGTCGACAGCTGGACACCAAAATATTCACAACAATCAGTCGTCGTTGAATGACAAAAGTTGACTTTACAGATACAGCGCGGAAACAGGCCCTTTGGCCCACCGAGTCTGCGCAGACCCGCACACTAACACTATCCTACACACTAGGAACAATTTACAATTTACAGAAGCCAATTAACCTGCAAACCTGCACGTCATAGTTTAGTTTTGTTTAGTTTGCTTTTACGCCTTTGGAGTGTGGGAGGAATCCGGAGCACCCGGAGAAAACCCACGCAGGTCACGGGGAGAAAACGTGCAAACTCCGTACAGGCAGCACCCGTAGTCAGGATCGAACCCGGGTCTCTGGCGCTGTGAGGCAGCAACTCTACCGCTGCGCCACCGTGCCGCCCTGTTATATAGGTTTGTGCCTTGCTTGATCCTTAAAGCCCCTTGATCAGCTGAAACAGGCACGTGATCTTGGCTGAAGAAGGGTCCCCACCCGAAACGTCACCCATCCCTTCCCTCCAGAGATGCAGCCGGTCCCGCTGAGTTACTCCAGCTTTGTGTGTCTATCTTCAGTTTAAACCAGCATCTGCAGTTCATTCCTACACATAATCTTGGCTCCTCAATATGACTTCACCTTTGCAGTGTAGCCTCTATTTCTGAAAATGGTCCCTATCCACAGCCTCCAGAGATGCTGCCAGACCCTCTGAGCTGCCAGACCCTCTGAGTTACTGTAGCATCTCATGTTCTAAGCAAGATTCCAGCATCCGCTGTTCATTGTGCCACTAACCTGAAAGGGCTTTAGCCGCCCAGAAATAGGTGAAACTCACTCCCATACCAGCTCAGTCTTTAGGGGCAACTTTTTCACTCAGATTGTATATGGAACAAACTGCCTGAGGTGGTGGCAGCTGAGAGCGCTTTTAAAATACCTTTGGACAGGTAGTCGGAAAGGAAAGGTTAAGGGGGATGTTGGCCAAGCTGACACCTGCTTGATTAATACGGGTGTCAGGGGTTACAGGGAGAAGGCAGGAGAATGGGGTTAGGAGGGAGAGATAGATCAGCCATGATTGAATGGCGGAGTAGACTTGATGGGCCAAATGGCCTATATTCTGCTCCTGACCTTATGAAGTTGGGCCAAAGGGCCTGTTTCTGTGTCCTGTGGCCCTTTGACTCTGATCTTTAATTTAATTGATGAAGTTGAAATGCAAAACCCATTGTCACTGATGGATGAAAGAGCTGGGAGAACCAACATGAATATAATCCCTCACACCACAAAACCGCCACCAATGTCCATGTTAAACTAACCCTTGTATTAATGTCGTGCAGAAATGAGTAATGTCACGTGGTCGGCAATTAAGACAATTATACTCAAGGTAGACACTCAATGCTGGAGTAACAGGGGGAAACTTTCAATAGGGAGCTAGACAGGGCTCTTAAAGATAGTGGAGTCAGGGGATCGGGCGGGCACACGGTGGCACAGCGGTAGAGTCGCTGCCTTGCAGCAAAATGCAGCACCAGAGACCTGGGTTCGATCCCGACTACGGGCGCTGTCTGTATGGAGTTTGCACGTTCTCCCCGTGACCTGTGTGGGTTTTCTCCAAGATCTTCAGTTTCCTCCCACACTCCAAAGACGTGCAGGTTTGTAGGTTAATTGGCTTGGTGTAAATGTAAAATTGTCCAAGTTGGCGGTATGCAGAGTACTGCCCTGCCGACTACAACATTCGGAAGGTTCAGAAGGTGTGGGGAGAAGGCAGGAACGGGGCACTGATTGGGGATGATTAGCCATGATCACATTGAATGGCGGTGCTGGCTCGAAGGGCCGAATGGTCTACTCCTGATCCTATTGTCTATTGTCTATTGACAGGCAGCGTCTCTGGAGAGAAGGAATGGGTGGCGTTTCGGGTCAAGACCTTTCTTCAGAAAAATAAGTCTGCCAAAGAAAAGACTAAAGAAAGAGTCTGAAGAAGGGTCTCGACCCGAAACGTCACCCATTCCTTCTCTCCAGAGATGCCGCCCGTCCCGCTGAGTTACTCCAGCACTTTGTGTTTCTCTTTGGTTGCAAGCAGCATCTGCAGTTCCTGCCTCACAATGAAACACTCCTGACTCTCGTTCTCATGAAGGTTTAATCCTCATTGTCTTGTTCCCCACTTGACAGAAATGGTTTGATGACTCGAAGCCCAATGTCTTCTGGCTGTCTGGATTCTTCTTCACCCAGGCGTTCCTGACGGGAGTCATGCAGAACTATGCCAGGAAGTACACCATCCCTATCGACCTGTTGGGATTCGAGTACGAGGTAAAGTGCTTCGTTGTATCTGCCAATCTCCAGTGTAAATTTCACCCCTTCATCCATAAACACATCGCACCTTGTGCTTTAGAATTTGAAAGATAGACAATAGGTGCAGGAGTAGGCCCTTCGGCCCTTCGAGACAGCACCGCCATTCAATGTGATCAACGGGATACTGATTGGGAATGATCAGCCATGATCATCCCCACATTGAATGGTGGTGCTGGCCAAATGGCTTACTCCTGCACCTATTGTCTATTGTCTATTGTCTATTGATCATGGCTGATCGTCCCCAATCAGTAGCCCGTTCCTGCCTTCTCCCCATATCCCCTGACTCCACTATCTTTAAGAGCCCTATCTAGCTCTCTCTTGAAAGTGTCCAGAGACCCGGCCTCCACCGCCCTCTGAGGCAGAGAATTCCACAGACTCGCAACTCTCTGTGTGGAAAAAGTGTTTCCTCGTCTCCGTTCTAAATGGCTTACCCCTTATTCTTAAACTGTGGCCCCTGGTTCTGGACTCCCCCAACATCGGGAGCATCTCACCTTTCGGCATTGGAAACAGGCCCTTCAGCCCACCGAGTCCACGCCGACCATCCATCACCCGTTCCCACACCAGTTCTATGCTATCCCACAGTCTCATCCACTCCCCACACACTAGGGGGGCAATTTACAGAGGGGCCAATTAGCCAACAAACCCGCACGTCTTTGGGATGTGGGAGGAAAACCGGAGCACCCGGAGGAAACCCACGTGGTCACGGGGAGATCATGCCAACTCCACACAGTCAGGATGGAACGCCGGTCTCTGGCACTGAGACAGCGGCTCCAACAGCTGTGCGCCCTGGTTATTAACATCGGAGCGTTAAGAGAAGTCCCGACAGGTTAGTGGGTAACATTGTAAATCGTCCCTACTGTGTAGGATTGTGCTGGTGTACAGGGATTGCTGGTTAGCACGGAGACGATGGGCAGAAGGGCCTGTTTCCGTGCTGTATCTCTAAGGTCTAAAGTTACTGCATATGTGAAGTTTTAGCTCTGCATTTCCTACTTGAAAGCTGAGATTGTCAACGTGTTCTGTTTTAGGTCCTGCCCCGAGATATGATGATGAGATCTCCTCAAGACGGAGCCTATGTCCATGGACTGTTCCTGGATGGAGCCCGATGGGACAGAAGCAGGTGAGTAATATCAATCAGCGCACTATTCCCATTCAACGGAGACAATGGTGGGCAGTTTTAAAGATGCAGTTTGGCAGGTTCATGATTAATGCGGGTGTCAGGGGTTACGGGGAGAAGGCTGGAGAATGGGGTTAGGAGGGAGTGATAGATCGAACGGCGGAGTAGACTTGATGGGCCGAATGGCCTAATTCTGCTCCTAGAACTGACGAGTTATTTTATCAGCCTTCTGTAATCTTCTGAAATCAGGTGGCGCAGCGGTAGAGTTGCTGCCCCACAGCGCCAGAGACCCGGGTTCGATCCCGACTACGGGCGCTGTCTGTACAGAGTTTGCACGTTCTCCCCGTGACCTGCGTGGGTTTTCTCCGGGATCTTCGGTTTCCTCCCGCACTCCAAAGACGTGCAGGTTTGAAGGGTAATTAGCTTGGCTCAAGTGTAAATTGACGCTAGTGTGTGTAAGATAGTGTTAGTGTGGTCGGTGCAGAAGGGCCTGTTTGCGCGCTGTATCTCTAAACTAAATGGAACTAAAAACAAATGTGACATATTATATTCCCTCTCCTTTCAGTGGCTTAATAGCTGAACAGCTTCCAAAGCTCCTTTTTGATGCAATGCCTGTCATCTGGATTCAACCAAGTGAGTAAATAATGATGCATGTCTGATCCCTGCCAGACGATGATTCCTTGCGCAGCTGGCTTGTGGACAAAAAGCAGATCTATTCAAAATTAAGCTGCATTGTGCAACAATTGTTTTCCATCAGTTCAGTTTATTGTCGCGTGTACCAAGGTACAGGGTCTTGGTGAGACCACACCTGGAGTATTGCGTACAGTTTTGGTCTCCAAATCTGAGGAAGGACATTATTGCCATAGAGGGAGCGCAGAGAAGGTTCACCAGACTGATTCCTGGGATGTCAGGACTGTCTTATGAAGAAAGACTGGATAGACTTGGTTTATACTCTCTAAAATTTAGTAGATTGAGAGGGGATCTTATAGAAACTTACAAAATTCTTAAGGGGTTGGACAGGCTAGATGCAGGAAGATTGTTCCTGATGTTGGGGAAGTCCAGGACAAGGGGTCACAGCTTAAGGATAAGGGGGAAACCCTTTAAAACCGAGATGAGAAGAACTTTTTTCACACAGAGAGTGGGTGAATCTCTGGAACTCTCTGCCGCAGAGGGTAGTCGAGGCCAGTTCATTGGCTATATTTAAGAGGGAGTTAGATGTGGCCCTTGTGGCTAAGGGGATCAGAGGGTATGGGGAGAAGGCAGGTACGGGATACTGAGTTGGATGATCAGCCATGATCATATTGAATGGCGGTGCAGGCTCGAAGGGCCGAATGGCCTCTACTCCTGCACCTAATTTCTATGTTTCTATGTTTACAGCGAAAAGCTCTTGTTGCGACCTAAAGGGCCTGACCCACTTACGCAACCTTTACAGGCCACTGCCGGCACCCGTGGTCCTGAGAGGTTGTGAGAGGTCTCCAAAGAGTTGTAGCGTCTTTTTGGTTGCCGCTGAATTTTCAACATGTTGAAAATGTTGGCGACCTATGACAGGTGCCGGCAGTTGCCGAAAAAGTCGTGCAAGTGGGACAGGGCCTTAACCAGTCAGCAGAAAGACAATACGTGATTACAATCGAGCCATTTACCATGTACAGATACATGATATAGGAATAACGTTTAGTGCAAGGTAAAGCCAGCAAAGTCCGATCAAGGATAGTCTGAGGGTCACCAATGTGGTAGATAGTAGTTCAGCACCGCTCAATATGCATAACCACCCCCACCCACTTCTGTTTTAGTTTTGTGACCAATCAACATCTAATTTGATAAACTAATAACTAAACATTTAGAAAATCAATTCATGTAAAACGTTAACATTTTTAGAGTTTTAGTTTTTAAAACTAGTTTTTAACTCAGCGGGTCAGGCAGCTTGTGTGGAGAATATGGATAGGTGACGTTTCACAGAGTGCTGGAGTAACTCAGTGGGTCAGGCAGCATCTATGGAGCTAAGTAATTAGGCAACGTTTCGGGCCGAAACCCAGAAGGGTTTCGGCCCGAAACGTTGCCTATTTCCAGAAGGATTTCGTCCCGAAACGTTGCGTATTTCCTTCGCTCCATAGATGCTGCTGCACCATAACTGAGTGGGTCAGGCAGCATCTGTGGAGAACATGGATAGGTGACGTTTCACAGAGTGCTGGAGTAACTCAGCGGGTCAGGCAGCATCTGTGGAGAACATGGATAGGTGGCGTTTCACAGAGTGCTGGAGTAACTCAGCGGGTCAGGCAGCATCTGTGGAGAACATGGATAGGTGGCGTTTCACAGAGTGCTGGAGTAACTCAGCGGGTCAGGCAGCATCTCTGGAGAGAAGGAATGGGCCACATATCGGGTCGAGGCCCTTCGTCAGACTAGGGTAAAGAGAGATATAGAACAAATTAGTGAAATATATTTGGTCTCAACTCGAAACATCAGAGAAGGAATGGGTGACGTTTTGGGTCAAGACCCTTCTTCAGTCTGAAGAACACGCTCTCGAGAGATGCTGCCAGTCCCGCTGAGTTACTCCAGCTTGTTGTGTCTATCTTCGGTGTAAGACGGCATCCGCAGTTTTTGTTCCTTCCACATTGAAATGAAACTCTTCTTTTCCCTTGAAGATAAACGAGTCAACTTCAGGACTTCGTCGGACTACGTCTGCCCGGTCTACAAGACGAGCGAGCGCAAGGGGACGCTGTCCACCACGGGCCACTCCACCAACTTTGTCATCGCCATGATGCTGCCCACCGACAAGCCCGTCGAACAGTGGATCAAGCGAGGAGTGGCTCTGCTCTGCCAGCTGGACGACTAGCGGCATGGACCTCTCTCTCTCTCTCTCAAAGGACGGCAAAACCAAACTCAACTCCTTCCAAATGCGCTCCGTTAAAGCCACGTGCGTGCCCAACCCCCATCTCAACTTAGCATTCATTCAAAAATACTTTACTATTGTTTTTTCGAAACTATATTAACTATAAGATAGATGATATTTCTACTTAACACGGATGAGGATTCCTTTGTATGTCTCGCCTTTCATAGATAAAAAAAGGTTACATTTGGCGCATTCCACAAGGAATCAAATGTGAAAATCAGGTCAAATTAATAAAGACCAAAGTGTTTCTAATTCACAAACAATGTGTAAATATTCTCTGTTCAAGAAGGAACTGCAGATGCTGGAAAATCGAAGGTAGACAAAAGTGCTGGAGAAACTCAGCGGGTGTCTTGCTGTGCAACAGAGAATATTTACAGCTAGTCAGAAATGCTGGAGAAACTCAGCGGGTGCAGCAGCATCTATGGAGCGAAGGAAAGAGGCAACGTTTCGGGCCGAATCCCTTGGGAAATAGGCAACGTTTCGGGCCGAAACCCTTGGGAAATAGGCAACGTTTCGGGCCGAATCCCTTGGGAAATAGGCAACGTTTCGGGCCTAAACCCAAGGGGTTTCGCCCCGAAACGTTGCCTATTTCCTTGCTCCATAGATGCTGCTGCACCCGCTGAGTTTCTCCAGCATTTCTGAATCGTTGCCTATTTCCCAAGGGATTCGGCCCGAAACGTTGCCTATTTCCTTCGCTCCATAGATGCTGCTGCACCCGCTGAGTTTCTCCAGCATTTCTGACTACCTGTAAATATTCTCTGTTGCACAGTTAAGCACAGCAAGACATTGTGGACCAAACACAGTCTCTTGCCCAGAGTAGGGGAGTCGAGGACCAGACGACATACGTTTAAGGTGCAGGGGAAGGGATTTAATAGAATGTGAGGAGTAACTTTTTCACACAAAGGGCGGTGGGTGTATGGAACGAGCTGCCGGAGGAGGTAGTTGAGGCTGGGACTATCCCAATGTTTAAGAAACAGTTAGACAGGTATATGGATAGGACAGGTTTGGAGGGATATGGACCAAACGCGGGCAGGTTTACCTGCCTTTAACTATTTATACTGTTTCATCAGGGACTGGACTGTTTTTAGTGTTATTATGTGTGCAATGTTTTAAGTTTCATGTGCGATGCTCCGGTTTTCCCTGGGAAACCTCTTCTCATTTCGCACTGTACAGCTGTTGCTTTGCAAGATGACAATAAATGTTGATTGGTTGAGGTGGGACTAGTGTAGCTGGGACATGTTGGCCGGTGCGGGCAAGTTGGGCTGAAGGGCCTGTTTCCACATTATATATACCTTGGAACTCCTCTGCGGTAGGGTCAGGAATAATTTAGAAAAACAGCTTCTGGATGTTGTTATTGATATTAATTTAGGATCATCCAGATCATCCAGAACAAGGGGTCACACAGTTTAAGGATAAGGGGGAAATCTTTTAGGACCGAGATGAGGAAAACATTTTTCTCACAGAGAGTGGTGAATCTCTGGAATTCTCTGCCACAGAAGGCAGTTGAGGCCACAGTTCATTGGCTATATTTGAGAGGGAGTTAGATGTGGCCCTTGTGGCTAAAGGGATCAGGGGGTATGGAGAGAAGGCAGGTACAGGATACTGAGTTGGATGATCAGCCATGATCATATTGAATGGTGGTGCAGGCTCGAAGGGCCGAATGGCCTACTCCTGCACCTATTTTCTATGTTTCTATGTTTCTATCATGCAAACTGAGATACAGTGAAATACTTCTGTTTGCACGCTCTCCAATTAGTTCAGAACATACTATATATACATGGGTACAATCAAGCCATGCGTGGGTACAACAGATAGTTCCAAAAAAACCACCAGGGCGCAGAATATGAAGCGCAGATAATAGTTTTACAGACTTGTTATGAGAATGCAGGGTGACTTGGACAGGTTGTGGGAGTGGGCAGATGCATGGCAGATGAAGTTTAATGCGGATAAATGTGAGGTTATCCACTTTGGTAGCAAAAACAGGAAGGCAGATTACTATCTAAATGGCGTCAAGTTGGGAAAAGGGGAAGTACAACGGGATCTGGGGGTCCTTGTGCATCAGTCTATGAAAGTAAGCATGCAGGTACAGCAGGCAGTGAAGAAAGGGAATGGCATGTTGGCCTTTATAACAAGAGGAGTCGAATATAGGAGCAAAGAGGTCCTTCTGCAGTTGTGCAGAGCCCTAGTGAGACCTCACCCGGAGTATTGTGTGCAGTTTTGGTCCCCTAATTTGAGGAAGGACATTCTTGCTATTGAGGGAGTGCAGCGTAGGTTCACCAGGTTAATTCCCGGGATGGCGGGACTGTCATATGCTGAGAGAATGGAGCGGCTGGGCTTGTACACTCTGGAGTTTAGAAGGATGAAAGGATATCTCATTGAAACATATAAGATTGTTAAGGGTTTGGACACGTTAGAGGCAGGAAACATGTTCCCGATGGTGGGGGAGTCCAGAACCAGGGGCCACAGTTTAAGAATAATGAGTAAGACATTTAGAACGGAGACATTTGAGGCAGGTTCTCTGGATGCTTTCAAGAGAGAGCTAGATAGGGCTCTTAAAAATAGCAGAGTCAGGGGATACGGGGAGAAGGCAGGAACGGGGTACTAATTGGGGATGATCAGCCATGATCACATTGAATGGCGGTGCTGGCTTGAAGGGCCGAATGGCCTACTCCTGCACCTATTGTCTATTGTAACCTTACAGATCCACAGAAAAAGTGCAATGTTGCAATGAGGTAGGTTGGAAGATTAGTGTCGCATTCTGGCTTAAGGGAGGACCATTCAGAAATTCCCTAACAGAGGGGAAGAAGCTGTTCCTGAGTCTCGTGGTGCGTGCTTCAAGCTTCTGTATCTCCTGCCCGGTGGGAGAGAGGAGAAGAGGGAATTATCACGGGTTGGGAGAGGTCGTCTGTTGTGTGGGCCGCTCTCCCCGAGGGGGCGTGAAGTGTAGATGGAGTCAACGGTGGGGGGGTATGGTCATCGTGATGGTCTGGGCTACATCTGCAATAGGTCAGAGGTTTGGTCATGAGCCAAACGCCAGCAGGTGGGACTAACTTGGATGGGGCATCCTGAGTTGGGCCGAAGGGCCTGTTTCCGTGCTGTACGACCTGAAGATCTGCTCCTATCTCCAGCGAGACCGGCTCTCAGATATCCGGCATCTGCAGCATTGTGCAAGGTCTGGCCTCAAAATATAACCATATAACAATTACAGCACGGAAACAGGCCACTCGGCCCTTCTAGTCCGTGCCAAACACTTACTCTCACCTAGTCCCATCTACCCGCACTCAGACCATAACCCTCCATTCCTTTCCCGTCCATAACCATATAATAACCATATAACAATTACAGCACGGAAACAGGCCATCTCGACCCTTCTAGTCCGTGCCGAACACATATTCTCCCCTAGTCCCATCTACCTGCACTCAGACCATAACCTTCCATTCCCTTCCCGTCCATATAACTATCCAATTTATTTTTAAATGATAAAAACGAACCTGCCTCCACCACCTTCACTGGAAGCTCATTCCACACAGCTACCACTCTCTGAGTAAAGAACTTCCCCCTCATGTTGCCCCTAAACTTTTGACCCTTAATTCTCAAGTCATGTCCTCTTGTTTGAATCTTCCCTACTCTCAATGGGAAAAAGCTTATCCACGCCAACTCTGTCTATCCCTCTCATCATTTTAAAGACCTCTATCAGGCCCCCCCTTAACCTTTTTAAGAAGGAACTGCAGATGCTGGAAAATCGAAGGTACACAAAAAAGCTGGAGAAATTCGGCGGGTGCAGCAGCATCTATGGAGTGAAGGAAATAGACAACGTTTCGGGGTGAATCCCTTGGGAAATAGGCAACGTTTTGGGCCGAATCCCATGGGAAATAGGCAACGTTCGGGCCGAAACCCAAGGGTTTCGGCCCGAAACGTTGCCTATTTCCTTCGCTCAATAGATGCTGCTGCACCCGCTGAGTTTCTCCAGCTTTTTTGTGTACCCCCCCTTAACCTCCTGCCCTTCCAAAGAATAAAGTCCTAACTTGTTCAACCTTTCTCTGTAACTTAGGTGCTGAAACCCAGGCAACATTCTAATAAACTCCTCTGCGCTCTCTCTATTTTGTTGACATCTTTCCTATAATTTGGCGTACCAGAATTGTACACCATACTCCATGGCTGCTCCTCCCCCACACCTCTCCCTCCCTGCCAGTTGTGGCTTGGCTCCTTCGAGGGTGCGAACTGTGCCAGACAGACAGATGGAAGAGCGCAGGGGTGATGTGTATATATAGCCCTGGATAGAGTCGGTGTCGCTGACAGCAAGCAACGACAACAACAGGCAACCCAGGCCTGTCGACGTTTTGACTAACAAAGCAGTGGGTGAGTAGAAATTGCCGGAAGCTTTGTCTCCAGAGTCCTCGCCAACTTGTACTTGAGTCCCCGTGTGTTTCTGTCGGCTGAACGTGACACCTTGTCAACGGCTAAGAAGGAACTGCAGATGCTGGAACAATTGGAAAGGTAGACAAAAATGCTGGAGAAACTCAGTGTGAAGAAGGGTCTCGACCCCGTAGATGCTGCCTCTCCCGCTGAGTTTCTCCAGCGTTTTTCGTCCGCCTACAATATTCCAATGTCTGTAATGAGGTAGTCGGGAAGGAAATAGGCAACGTTTCGGGCCAAAACCCTTGGGAAATAGGCAACGTTTCGGACCGAATCCCTTGGGAAATAGGCAACGTTTCGGGGTGAATCCCTTGGGAAATAGGCAACATTTCGGGGTGAATCCCTTGGGAAATAGGCAACTTTTTGGACCGAATCCCTTGGGAAATAGGCAACGTTTCGGGGTGAATCCCTTGGGAAATAGGCAACGTTTCGGGT
This sequence comes from Leucoraja erinaceus, assembly GCF_028641065.1. Lineage (NCBI taxonomy): Eukaryota > Metazoa > Chordata > Chondrichthyes > Rajiformes > Rajidae > Leucoraja > Leucoraja erinaceus. The sequence goes on along the minus strand of NC_073392.1, from coordinate 2,707,558 downwards.
CGAATCCCTTGGGAAATAGGCAACGTTTCGGGCCGAATCCCTTGGGAAATAGGCAACGTTTCGGGCCGAATCCCTTGGGAAATAGGCAACGTTTCGGGGCCGAAACGCTTTCGGGTTTCGGCCCGAAACGTTGCCTATTTCCTTTGCTCCATAGATGCTGCCTCACCCGCTGAGTGTCTCCAGCATTTGTGTCTACCTTCACCTCATCAATGTCGTTGTTTACTGCAGTTACTGAATATAAATAGCACAAATAATCTGTCTCTCTGATGGCTCCTGGCCATTGGAAGTGCAAAAGTCCAGGACAAGGGGTCACAGCTTAAGGATAAGGGGGAAATCCTTTAAAACTGAGATGAGAAGAACTTTTTTCACACAGAGAGTGGTGAATCTCTGGAACTCTCTGCCACAGAGGGTAGGCGAGGCCAGTTCATTGGCTATATTTAAGAGGGAGTTAGATGTTGTCCTTGTGGCTAAGGGGATCAGGGGGTATGGAGAGAAGGCAGGTACGGGATACTGAGTTGGATGATCAGCCATGATCATATTGAATGGTGGTGCAGGCTCGAAGGGCCGAATGGCCTCTACTCCTGCACCTAATTTCTATGTTTCTATGTAAAAGAGTTTTTCAGTTTACGATACGATAAGATAACAGGGAAGAAGGATCTCCTGTGGAGTTCTGTGCTGCATCTTGGTGGAACCAGTCTGTTGCTGAAGGTGCTCCTCAGGTTGACCAGTGTGTGTCACGGAGGGGGTGAGCTGTATTGGCCGGGATGCTCCGCAGTTTGAGGAGCATCCTCCCCTCCAAGACCAACCTCCCGTGAATTCAACAGGTCAGAGCCAGCCTTCCTGATGAGTTTGTTGATCCTGTTGCCGTCTGCACCCTAGGCCCTGCTGCCCCGGCACACATCAGCGGACAAGATGGCCCTGTCCACCACCGTTTAGTTTAGAGATACAGCGCGGAAACAGGCCCTTTGTCCCACCGAGTCCGCGCCGACCAGCGATCCCCTAACCAACACAATCCTACACACACACACTGGGGACAATTTACAATTCTTACCAACGCCAATTAACCTACAATTAACCTGCGTGTCTTTGGAGTGTGGGAAGAAACTGGAGATCCCGGAGAAAACCCACGCAGGTCACGGGGAGAACGTGCAAACTCCGTACAGACAGCACCCGTGGTCAGGATGGAACCCGGGTCTCTGGCGCTGTGAGGCAGCAACTCTACCGCTGCACCAGCCAACAGGTATGTACACATTGTTCTCAGTTAAATGAATGAAAATAATATATTGAGAGTGATGTTCTTTACTTGCATGAGTTGACAGGAGTGCTGGACCATTGGTCACTTGGACTAAAGGGACACCTAGGTCCCACACGTAGTTGGCCATGGATGTGCCCGCGACAGATGAAGAGTGGGATGATGATGCCATCTTGCAGCACGCTATAGAAGAAAGTCTCTCCCGCATCTGTACCGGAGATTCTTGCCCAGCCGCTGAAGTGGAGGAGATCAGGTACATTTTGGCATGTTACACCAAGGAACTGTAGATGCTGGCTAATGCATCAAATGACAGAGTGCTGGAGTAACTCAGCGGGTCAGGCAGCATCTATGGAGCTAAGGAAATAGGCAACGTTTCGGGCCGAAACCCGTAAGGGTTTTGGCCCGAAACGTTGCCTATTTCCAGAAGGATTTCGGCCCGAAACGTTGCCTATTTCCTTAGCTCCATAGATGTTGCTGCACCATAACTGAGTGGGTCAGGCAGCATCTGTGGAGAACATGGATAGGTGACGTTTCACAGAGTGCTGGAGTAACTCAGCGGGTCAGGCAGCATCTGTGGAGAACATGGATAGGTGACGTTTTGATTCGAGTCTGAAGAAGGGCCCTAACCCGAAACGTCACCTACCCAATTGCACAAGCTTGAAACGAGGGTTTGCACTAGAATGGTGAATCTGTGGAATTCTTTGCCACAGAAAGCTGTGACCAAGTCATTGGATATTTTAAGGCGGAGATTGCCAGATTGTTGATTAGTGCGGGTGTCAGGGGTTATGGGGAGAAGGCAGGAGAATAGGGTTGAGAGGGAGAGATAGATCAGCCATGATTGAATGGCGGAGTAGACTTGATGGGCCGAATGGCCTAATTCTGCTCCTATAATTTAAATGTGTTGTTTGCCTCCACTGGATATTTCACGTATCTGAAGTAATATAATTACATCGATGATCAAGTGAAGTAATTTCACGCTGTTGTTGAGAATTCATCAGCTTCATGTCATCTGGTGTAAAGTAAGTAACTTCACTTCTGCCTAAGCTTAGTAACTCAGCGGGACAGGCAGCATCTCCAGAGAGAAGGAATGGGTGACGTTTCGGGTCGAGACCCTTCTTCAGACGGGTCGGAATTCATCTGGTTCACTTCCTCATTGCTGCAAGTATGAATGCCATCGTTCCACTTTGGATAATTAAACAATCTTAACTCTTCTCAGTTCAATTTTGTTTATTGTCCCGTGTACCAAGGTACAGTGAAAAGCTTCTGTTGCGTGCTAACCAGTCAGCAGAAAGGCAACACACAATTACAGTCTGAAGAAGGGTCTCAACTCGAAACGTCACTCATTCCTTCTCTCCTGAGATGCTGCCTGCCAATAGACAATAGACAATAGACAACAGGTGCAGAAGTAGAGGCCATTCAGCCCTTCGAGCCAGCACCGCCATTCAATGTGATCATGGCTGATCATCCCCAATCAGTACCCCGTTCCTGCCTTCTCCCCATATCCCCTGACTCCGCTATCTTTAAGAGCCCCATCTAGCTCTCTCTTGAAAGTATCCAGAGAACCGGCCTCCACCGCCCTCTGAGGCAGAGAATTCCACAGACTCGCCACTCTCTGTGAGAAAAAGTGTTTCCTCGTCTCGCTGAGTTACTCCAGCATTTTGCATCTATCCACATGAATACCAAGCAACCATTATAGAGCAGAGATACATGATAAGGCAATAACGTTCAGTGCCAGTTTAACCCAGAGCAAGGAGCGAGCAGGGATAGAGGTGATTGTGAGATGTATCACAATAATGAATGTGCAGTTCAACTGTAATTTACCCTTTGTGTGCAGGTCTTTACAAAGCACGGTGAACAGGGAGATTGTTGAAGCAATAAAGACAGGTGAATTAATAAAACCAGATGATTTCATACTAAATACATTGTTACGGTATTGCTCCGACACAGTGTCCAACAGAACAGGCCCTTCGGCCCATCATGGCCGTGCTGGACATGATACCAAGACCAACTCCACTCTGCCTGCATGTGATCCATATTCCTCCATTCCCTGCATATCTTCTATATGCCTGTCCTAAAGTCACAGAGTGATACAGTGTGGAAACAGGCCCTTCGGCCCAACTTGCCCAAACCGCCCAACAATATCCCAGCTGCACTAGTCCCACCTGCCCGCATTTGGTCCATATCCCTGTAAACCTGTCCTATCATGTACCTGCCTAGCTGCTTAAATATTGGGATAGTCCCAGCATCAACTACCTCCTCTGGCAGCTCGTTCCATACACCAACCACTCTGTGTGAAGACGTTACCCCTCAGATTCCTATTAAATCTTTTCCCCTCCACCTTGAACCTATGTCCTCTGGTCCTCGATTCCCCTACTCTGGGCAAGAGGCTCCGTGCATCTACACGATCTAGTCCTCGAGTCTTCTAAACGCCACTGTTGTATCAACCTCGATCACTATTTGTGACAGCACGTTCCAGGCACCCGCCACCCACTGCATGTAATTACATTAAATTAAGTGTAGCTAACTAAACAAACTAAGCTAACTAAACTAACTGTATTAACTAAGCTAGCTAAACTAACTAAGCTAACTAAACTAACTGTATTAACTAAGCTAGCTAAACTAACTAAGCTAACTAAACTAACTGTATTAACTAAGCTAGCTAAACTAACTAAGCTAACTAAACTAACTGTATTAACTAAGCTAGCTAAACTAACTAAGCTAACTAAACTAACTGTATTAACTAAGCTAGCTAAACTAACTAAGCTAACTAAACTAACTGTATTAACTAAGCTAAAACTAACTAAGCTAACTAAACTAACTGTATTAACTAAGCTAGCTAAACTAACTAAGCGAACTAAACTAACTGTATTAACTAAGCTAGCTAAACTAACTAAGCTAACTAAACTAACTGTATTAACTAAGCTAGCTAAACTAACTAAGCTAACGAAACTAACTAAGCTAACTAAACTAACTAAATTAACTAAGCTAACTAAATTAACAAAGCTAACTAAACTAACTAAGCTAAAGTAACTAAGCCAACTAAGCTAACTAAGCTAACTAAATTAACAAAGCTAACTAAACTAACTGTATTAACTAAGCTAGCTAAACTAACTAAGCTAACTAAACTAACTAAGCTAACTAAACTAACTAAATTAACTAAGCTAACTAAATTAACAAAGCTAACTAAACTAACTAAGCTAAAGTAACTAAGCCAACTAAGCTAACTAAGCTAACTAAATTAATTAAGCTAACTAAACTTACCAAACTAACTGAATTAATTAAATTAACTAAATCCAAACATTACCCCACATATCTCCTTTGAAACGCTGACCCCCACATGATAAAGCCGTGCCCTCTAGTCTCTGACGCTTCCACCCTGGGAAAAATGTTTTGACTGTCTACCTTATCTATCTGTGCCCTAGTTCAGTTGGTTGGGATGGAGGTGGGCTGTGCGGGGTGGCGTGGCATTATGGACGTTACCGTGGTATTGTCGAGACTGCTGTGCATTTATGTCCAGGTCTGGAGGCAGAGGTTGTCCGGCTGTCCGTGCACCAGTCTGCCTTTGATGAAGCCGATGAGAGGGGCTGGATCCCTCTACACGAAGCTGCAGTGAAGTTAAACCAAGCTGTCCTCGCCACCACGCTGCAAGGTGACCGCGCCAGATCTAACCGCGCCACGGTAGTCCGAACTACACCAGTGGTCTCACTAGGGCCCTGTACAACTGCAGGAGGACCTCTTTGTTCCTCTACTCAACTGGAGTAACAACATCTTTCCTGTAACAAGGTGCCCAGAACTGAACACAATAC